>NW_028270151.1:17927032-18077588 GCF_037043375.1 Chiloscyllium plagiosum | reverse complement strand
AGTTGTTCATCAATCAAGCATTAAAATAGGAATTTTGTAACATTTGTTTATAACTAGTGACCATTCAGTCCCTGAAGATCCATTGAATAAAGTCATGTCCAATCTGTGCTGCATTATGTCTCGTGGTTAGTATGTCAATATATTTTTAAGAGACGCAGTACACCAGTCTCCCTTTAACAGATAGAGTATGTCAGTATACTTTTAAGACTCACAGCACATGAGCACACTTTTAAATATGTTGGTTTACCTTTAACAGCTATAGTATGTCACAGTATTTTTAATAGACAAAATATATTGGTGTACCTTTTAGAGGTACAGTATATCAATATACATTTGAGAGAGACAATATGTCGGTATTTGTTTAAGAGACATGCTTTTCAGTTGTCATCACTGGATCATTGTATGTGATATGACAGTATATCGTTCTGACTTCATCTTGCCTGGTATCACTTAAAGATTAATATTCTAATGGGAGAATGCTACATTTAGAGTCACAGAGATGTTCAGCATGGACACAGACCCCTTAGTGCAACTTGTCCTTGCCGAACGGATATCCTTCAGTCCAACAAGTCCACACTGACCCTCCAAAGAGTAACCCACCCAGACCCATTCTCCTACCCTATATTTATCCCTGACTAATGCACCTAACACTAAGGGCAATTTAGCACGGTTGATTCACCTGACCTGCACATCTTTGGATTATGGGAGGAAACCAGAGCACTCAGGAAACCCATGCAGATTCAGGGAAAATGTGCAAACTCTGCACAGTCAGTCACCTGAGGTGGTAATCAAACCCAGGTCCCTGCTGTTGTGATGCAGCTGTGCTAACCACTGAGCCACTATGCCACTCCCCTTGTCTATTAACCCTATCTATGCCACTCATGATTGTCTAATCCCTCAACCTCCAATGCTGCAGGGGAGACAGCCTCCACCTATTCAGCCGCTCCCTATGGCTCAAATCCTCGAACCCTGGCAACATCCTTGTGAATCGTTTCTGAACCCTTTCATGTTTCACAACATCCTTCTGATAGCAGGGAGTCCAGAATTGCACACAGTGTTTAGGCCACTTTTGGAATAATGTCTTGTATAGCTATAACATGACCTCCCAACTCCTTTTCTCAATGCACTGATCAATAAAGGAAAATATACCAAACGCATTCTTCACTATCCTGTCTACTTGCACCTCCACTTTCAAGAAAATATGAACCTGCACTCCAAGGTCCCTTTGTTCAGCAACACTCCCCAGAACCTTACCATTAAATATAAGTCCTGCTCTGATTTGCCTTTCCAAAATGCAGCACTTCACATTTATCCAAATTAAACTCCATCTGCCACTCCTCAGCCCATTCGCCCATCTGATCAATATCCAGTTGTAGCTGAGGTAACCTTTTTCGCTGTCCACTACACCTCGAATTTTGGTTTCATATGCAAACTTACTAATTATACTTCCTATGTCCACATCAAAGAACAAAGAACACTACAGTAGAGGAATAGGCCCTTTGGCCCTCCAAGCCTGCACTGATCCATATCCTTTATCTAAGTATGCCGCCTATTTTCAAAGGATCTGTATCCCTTTGCTCCCTGCCCATTCATGTATCTGTTTGGATACATTTTAAACGATGCCATTGTTCCCGCCCCTACCACCTCCACTGGTAACACATTCCAAACACCCATCACTTTTTGCGTAAAGAACTTTCCAAACACATCTCCCCTAAAGCTTTCTCCTCTCACTTTGAACTCATGACTCCTAGTAATTGAGTCCTCCATTCTGGGAAAAAGTTTTCTGTTATCCATCCTGCCTACACCTCTCATGATCTTGTAGACCTCAAATCAGGTCCCCCCTCAACCTCCTTCTTTCCAATGAAAATAATCCTAATCTACTCAACCTCTACTCATATCTTACACCCTCCATACCAGGCAACATCCTGGCGAACCTCCTCTGTACCCTCTCCAAAGCAAGCACATCCTTTTGGTAACGTGGCGAACAGAACTGTACACAGTACTCCAAATGTGGCCAAACCAAAGTCTTATACAACTCTTGTAATCAATAGCCCGTCTGATGAAGGTAAGCATGCCGTATGCCTTCTCTGCCACTCCACTAACCTGCATTGCCACCTCTAAGGAACAATGGACCTGAACACCCAGATCTCTCTTTACATCAATTTTCCCCAGGACTTTTCCATTTACTGTAGAGTTCGCTCTGGAATTGCATCTTCCAAAATGCATCACCTTGCATTTGTCCGAATTGAATGACATCTGCCATTTCTCTGCCTAACTCTCCAACCTCTCTATATTCTACTGTATTCTCTGACAGGGTAAAAACAAGGACTGCAGATGCTGGAAACCAGAGTCTAGATTAGAGTGGTTCTGGAAAAGCACAGCAGGTCAGGCAGCATCCGAGGAGCAGGAAAATCGACGTTTCGGGCAAAAGCCCTTCATGTCTATTCCTGATGAAGGGCTTTTGCCCGAAACATCGATTTTCCTGCTCTTTGGATGCTGCCTGACCTGCTGTGCTTTTCCAGCACCACCCTAATCTAGACTCTGTGTTCTCTGACAGTCCCCTTCATTATCTGCTACTCCACCAATCTTAATGTCATCTGCAAACTTGCTAATGAGGCAACCTACACCTTCCTCCAAAATATGTAAAAAAAAATCACAAACAGCAGTGGTCCCAGCTCGGATCCCTGTGGGACACCACTGGTCACGTGTCTCCATTTTGACAAGCTCCCTTCCACTACTACTCTCTGTCTTCTGTTGCTCCATCAGTTCTCTATCCATCTAGCTAGAACACCATGGACCCCATGCGACTTCATCTTCTTCATCAGCCTACCATGGGGAACCTTATCAAATGCCTTACTAAAGACCATGTATATGATATTTACATCACTTCCCTCATCAATCAACTTTGTCACCTCTTCAAAGAATCCTATTAGGTTTGTAAGACATGACCTTCCCTGCACAAAACCATGCTTCCCATCACTGATAAGCCCATTTTCTTCCAAATCATATCCATGAATGATGCAAAGCAGTGGACCCAGCACCAATCCTTGTGGCACACCACTGGTCACAGGCCTCCAGTCTGAATGACTTTGTAACAAATTAATTAATCATTTAATAAGAGCCAAGGCAGGTGTCTGTGAAGTGTACATTTTGTGCATAATAGATAGCAGTAATAAGCATCTGTTGGATTCTTCAATACCACAACATCCACACCAAGTTTCTTAAGTTACAGGAAATAACTTAAGCCTTGCCACATCAGATAAAACATCCTCTTAGAGACAAAATCCACATCAAACTGTATCTCATCCATATAGACGTGCCATTGAAACTTTTATCCATTAGATATCTAGCGATTTCAGTTTTGAAATCAATTGAACCTTGAGGATTTATAATCGCAAGCAAGAAAAAAAAAATACTTCTCCTATCCTTTGTGAGAGATGAATGAAAGTCATTGAGTGGATAGGATACATTCAATAATGAGAGTTGTCATCTAAGAGCTTCGGTGAGAGATTTGGTGAGAAGTTAAATCAAACTTAGATTAGAAGGCAGAGAACCTTCTCACTCACATTCTCCACTGACTACTCGGATGTTACAGTATTTGAGGAGAAATTGACTCAACTGTTGATATTTTATTTCTATCATTCGATTGAACAACCGATATATTTACATTAATAAACGGTAATAATTGGACACAGTAATGCAGTAAACATCTCAGTATTTGAGGTGTGTAAATTTTGTGGGTTTATTGAGACTGCTGGTTCATAATGAGCTAGTTAAAATAAAACTTGCTGTATCTGGAATAGGCTGGTTGCCCAATATGGAAGTGTTGGAAGGGCTAGGTTTGTATCTACTTGAGTTTAGAAGAGTTACAGGCAACCGTTGAGGGGCATTGATGGGGCAGATGTGGAGAGGGTGCACCCTTTCAGGGGAAGTTCTAAAAGTAAAAGGTCATTGTTTAAAAATCAGGGGTTGCACATTTAAAACAAAAACGAGGAGATATGTTTTAAATTTCAAAGAGTTGTGAGTCTATGAAGCCCTTGGTCAACCATAAATGATGGAGATGAGGAGACATTTTTTCACCCAAAGAGTGGTGAGCCTGTGGAATTCATTACCACAGGAAGTAATTGATGTCAAACCATTGAACCTAATCCTGAAGGGGCTAGATATAGCACTTGGGGTGAATGGGATCAAAGGTTAGGGGAAGAAAGCAGGATTAGGCTATCACGTTGAATGATCAGCCATGATTGTGATGAATGGCGGAGCAGGTTTGAAGGGCCGAATGGCCTCCTCCTGCTCATATCTTCTATGTTTCTTTCTGAAAATGTGGTGGAAGAAGAGTCGTTGAATATTTTTTAAGGCCGAACTAGATAAATTTTTGTCAAGTAAGGAGGTGAAAGGTTATCAGAGGTAAGTGGAAATGTACATTTGAGGTTACAAACAGATCAGACATTGAATGGTGGAGCAGGCTCGGGGTGTGAATGGTCTGTTTTGTGAGCGTGAAGCAGGCCTTTCAAAAATGGCACCAGAATATGTACAAATACATCTCATCAGTGGCAAGCATATCCACCTCTCTGGCCACACAGTTCCCTGGGGATTGTAAGGATGCAGAATTAAACAGGGGGGAAAAGCAAAAGGCTGTGGGAAAATTCACCCCCGAACCATAGCGGACCAGATGCTATGAAATTCATTCGTCATCACACTTTAACTGCACATGGAAAAATTCCACCCAAGTTGGCAAAATTAAATTGTTTTGGTACTGGAACAAATGACAATCTTGGCCATCTCCAATTTGAACCCTGTCCTGCCCATAATTAAAGCCATCCACTGATCTCTCATCCTTTCAGGCACTCTGTTAAATAGAAGCCCTTTGATTCAGCGTTTTGGACATCCTCACTGAAGCCTTTCTATATGTTCCGGTGTCTGATTTTGCTGCATGATGCTCTTGTGAAACGCTCTGAGATTTTTATTGAGCTAAAAGCGTCTCCAACATCAGATCCATGCAGCATGACCATCTCCAACTCAGAGGTGGCAGGCACTGAGGAGATGGCAGTGGTGGTGGCAAAAAAGGAGTACATTGCCAAAGGAGCAACCTTGGGGATGCTATTGGACAGCAGCAACTGGAGGAGCAGTGAAGTCAGAGAGGGAGAGAGGGAAAGGTGAACTTTTGAAGCTGTTTCAATTTTAGTAATATCTATTTAGTATTAATTTGTTGAGTATTTTACCATTTATACAAGTAACATATAATAGAGTCATAGAGACATAAAGATGTACAGCATGGAAACAGACCCTTCGTCCAACCCGTCCATGCCGACCAGATATCCCAACCCAATCTAATCCCACCTGCAAGCACCCCGCCCATATCCCTCCAAACCCTTCCTATTCATATACCCATCCAAATGCCTCTTAGATGTTGCAATTTTACTAGCCTCCACCACTTCCTCTGGCAGCTCATTCCACACACGTACCACCCTCTGAGTGAAAAAGTTGCCCCTTGTGTCTCTTTTATATCTTTCCCCTCTCACCCGAAACCTATGCCCTCTAGTTCTGGACCTCCCCAACCCCAGGGAAAAGACTTTGCCTATTTACCTATCCATGCCCCTCATAATTTTGTAAACCTCTATAAGGTCACCCCTCAGCCTCCGACGTTCCGGGGAAAACAGCCCCAGCCTGTTTAGCCTCTCCTTATAGCTCAAATCCTCCAACCCTGGCAACATCCTTGTAAATCTTTTCTGAACCCTTTCAAGTTTCACAACATCTTTCTGATAGGAAGGAGACCAGAATTGCACGCAATATTCCAACAGTGGCCTAACGAATGTCCTGTACAGCTGCAACATGACCTTTTAACTCTTGTACTCAATACTCTGACCAATAAAGGAAAGCATACCAAAGCCTTCTTCACTATCCTATCTACCTGCGACTCCACTTTCATGGAGCTATGAACCTGCACTCCAAGGTCTCTTTGTTCAGCAACACTCGCTCGGACCTTACAATTAAGTGTATAAGTCCTGCTCACATTTGCTTTCCCAAAATGCAGCACCTCGCATGTTGAGTCATCGTATTATGCTCCATCATCATCATTCAGTAAGTTATTCTGTAATCCAAGATGGCGCCAGAACATTTTGACATTATCCACTTTTCACTGTACCTAGGTACACGTGACAATATAAAAATCTGAATCTAAATGTACAAGGATCCATTTGATATTTTACGCGTCATTTGCTAATATGCCATGCTTTTTTAATCATTACAAGATTCTGAGCCAAGAATGTCTATTGAATTCAAGAAGTGGGACCAGTTCAACAGGTTGTACCTGAGCAGGACCGGAACTGATATCCTAAGGGAAATATTTGCTAGTGTGGTTGAGAATGGTGTAAACTAAACTGACTAAAGGATGGGAACCTGCACAAGGAGACAGAACTGACAGAAACAAGGGCATGAATAAAAAATAGAATGGGAAATAAGTAACTAGATAGTCAGGAAATGCAAAGGCAGGAACCAAACAGGGCCACAACACAAAATAATGCGAACAGGATTAAGAATGGTAAAAAGCCAAGGTTTAAAGCCACTTGTCTTAAAGCGTAGAGGCAGTGTATCAAAGTGAATGGATTCATCAGCCAAATAGATATAACTGGGTTGAACAAAGAAAATTCACAACCCAGGAATGGGCCCTTCGGCCTCCAAGCCTGTGCCAATCCAAATCCATTGTCTAAACCTATCGTCCAATTAGATTAGATTACTTACAGTGTGGAAACAGGCCCTTCGGCCCAACAAGTCCATACCGACCCTCCGAAGAGCAACCCACCTAGACCCAGTCCCCTACATTTACCCCTTCACCTAACACTACGGGCAATTTAGCATGGCCAATTTACCTAACCTGCACATCTTTGGACTGTGGGAGGACACCGGAGCTCCTGGAGGAAACCCACGCAGACACGGGGAGAATGTGCAAACTCCACACAGACAGTTGCCCGAGGCAGGAATTGAACCCGAGTCCCTGGTGCTGTGAGGCAGCAGTGCTAACCACTGAGCCACCATGCCGCCATTCTTAAGGATCCGTATCCCTCTGCTGCCCACCTACTCATGCATCTGTCCAGATGCACCTTAAATGAATCTACTGTGCCTGCCTCTACTACCTCTGCTAACAATGCATTCCAGGTACCTATCACCCTCTGTGTAAAGTACTTGCCGTGTGTATCCCCCTTAATCTTTCCACCTCTCACTTTGAACACGTGACTTCTCGTTATTGAATCCCTCACCCTGGGAAAAAGCTTATCTCTATCCACCCTGTCTGTACCCTTCATGATTTTGTAGACCTCGGTCAGGCGTCCAACCCACATCACCATCCCCGCCCCCCATCTCCTTCATTGTAATGAAAACAATCTTAACCTACTCAACCTCTCTTCATAGCCAGCACCTTCCATACCAGGCAACTTCCTCATAAACCTTCCCTGCACCCTCTCCAGAGCGTCCACATTCTTTTGGTAACGTGGCGACCAGAACTGTACACAGTATTATAAATGCAGCTGAACCAAAGTCTTGCACAATTTTAACATGACCTGCCAGCTCTTATACTCAATGCCATGTCCGATGAAGGCAAGCATACCATATGCCTTTTTGACCACTCTATCCACCTATGCAGCCACTTTCAGGGTACAACAGACCTGAACTCCCAGATCTCTCTGCTCATCAACTTTTCCCAAGGCTCTTCCGTTTATAGTATAGTTTGGTCTGGAATTAGCCTTCCCAAAATGCATCACCTCACATTTGCCTGGATTGAATTCCATCTGGCACTTCTCTGCCCAACTCTCCAGTCTATCTATATTCTCCTGTATTATTTGACAGTCCCTTATGCTTTCTGCTACTCCACCAATGGGCGGCACGGTGGCACAGTGGTTAGCATGGGCGGCACGGTGGCACAGTGGTTAGCACTGCTGCCTCACAGAGCCAGAGACCCGGGTTCATTTCCCGCCTCAGGCGATTGACTGTGTGGAGTTTGCACATTCTCCCCGTGTCTGCGTGGGTTTCCTCCGGGTGCTCTGGTTTCCTCCCACAGTCCAAAAATGTGCAGGTCAGGTGAATTGGCCATGCTAAATTGCCTGTAGTGTTAGTTAAGGGTAAATGTAGGGGTATGGGTGGGTTGCGCTTCAGCGGGTCGGTGTGGACTTATTGGGCCGAAGAGCCTGTTTCCACACTGTAAGTAATTTAATCAATCTTTGTGTCATCTGCAAACTTGCTGATCATACCAACAGTGCTCTCTTCCAGATCATTTATGTATATTACAAACAATAGTGGCTCCAGCACTGATCCCTGTGGAAAACCACTGATCACCTTTCGTCATTTTGAGAAACTCCCTTCAACTACTACTCTCTGTCCCCTGTTGCTCAACCAGTTCTTTATCCACCTAGCTAGAACACCTTGCACACCATGTGACTTCACTTTCTCCAATAGTTTGCCATGGGGGACCTTATCAAACCCCTTACTAAAGTCCATGTATATGACATGTACAGCCCTTCCTTCATCTATCAACTTGGTCACTTTCCCAAAAACTCTATTAAGTTGGTAAGGCACGATCTGCTCTGCACAAAACCATGTTGCCTTATCACTGATAAGCCCATTCTTTTCCAAATATAAATAGATTCTATCCCTCAGTACGTTCTCCAGCAACTTTCCCACCACTGACGTCAGGCTCACTGGTCTGTAGTTACCTGGAATATCCCTGCTACCCTTCATGTGTAGGGGGACAATATTAGCAACTCTCCAACCCTCCAGTACCTCACCTGTGTTTAAGGATGCTACAAAGATATCTGTCAGGGCCCCAGTTATTTCGTCTCTCAGCTCCCTCAGCATGCTGGGATAGATCCAATCTAGTACTGGGGATTTGTCCATCTTAATATCCTTTAGCACACCCAACACATCTTCCCTCCTTATGTCAACATAATGCAGAGTAAACAAACTTCTATCTCTAATCTTAACATTCAACATGTCTCTCTCCTCAGTGAACACTGATGCAAAGTAATCAGAATCTCACCCATTTTCTCAGGTTCGACACACAACTTTCCTTCCGTATCCTTTAGTGGAGCAACCTTTTCTCTGGTTACCTGCTTGCTTCTTATATAGGAATAAAAGGCCTTGGGATTTTCCTTAAATCTGCTCGCTAAAGCTATTTCATGACCCCTTTTAGCTCGTTTCATTCCTCGTTTAATATTGGTCCTACTCTCCCAATATTTCTCCAGTGCCCATTCTGTTCTTAGCTGCCTAGGCCTTATGTACGCTTCCCTTTTACTCTTGGCGAGTTGCATGATTTCTCCTGTCATCCATGGTTCACGAATCTTGTCTTTCCTATCCCTTGTTTTCAAAGGGACATGCCTATTCTGCACTACCTCAACCTATCTTTGAAAGTCTCCCACATACCAAATGTGGATTCCCTTCAACTAGCTGCTCCCAATCCACATTTCCCAGCTCCTGCCTAATTTTGATATAATTGGCCATGGCCTAGTTTAGTACACTTCCCTTAGGCCCACTCTCAGCTTTGTCTACGAGTATTCTAAAACTTACAGAATTGTGGTCACTATTCCTAAAGAAATCCCCCTCTGCAACTTCTATCACATGGCCTGGCTCATTCCCCAACACCAGGTCCAATATGGTCTCTTCCCTCGTCGGACTATTGACATGCTGCTCTAGAAAACTTTCCTGGATGCTCCTTACAAATTCTGCCCCATCCAGACCTCTGACACTAAGTGTTGCAGTCAATGTTGGGAAAATTAAAATCTCCCATCACCACCACCCTGATGCCTCTACACCTTTCCATAATCTGTTTACTTATTTGTTCTTCCACCTCAAGCTCACTGTTGGGAGGCCTGTAGTACAGCGCCAACAATGTAACTGCACCCTTCTTATTTCTCAGCTCTCCCCATAATGCCTCACTGCTCAAGCCCTCCATAGTGTCCTCCTTTAGCACAGCTGTGATATCATCATGGCCAGCAATGCAACTCCCCACCCCTGCCTTTTACTTCCCTCCCTGTCCTGTCTGAACCATCCAAATCCTGGAACATTTAGTTGCCAATCCTGCCCTTCCTTCAACCAAGTTTCTCTGATCGTAATAACATCATACTCCCAGGCACTAATCCAAGCCTTAAGTTCTTCTGCTTGCCCACTATGCTCTTTGTATTAAAGTATATGCACTTCAGACCGCCAATTTTTTTGCATTCCTCTGCTCTCTGCCTACTCTTCCGCTTGGTAATGTTAGCTTCATAATCCTTAGAATCTCTCATTTCCACCTCGCTGTCTACTAGTCTTCTCTTCTGGTTCCCAGCCCCCTGCCACATTAGTTTAAAACCTCCCCAACAGCAGTAGCAAAAACTTGGATATTCTTAAGATTACAGAGAAATTGTTGCAGGGTGGCCAGTATTGTGAACTGAATATCCAGGGCTGTTCAGTTTTAGGAAGGACACACAAAAGTGACAAGGAGGTGGGGTTGCATTGTTGATTAGAGGGGAAAGCTGATGCAATATTGAGGAAGGATATTAGCTTCAGTGAGGAATCTGTGTAGAAACATCAAGGGGTTTGGATACAGACCACAAAACTGTAATGATAATGTTGGGGAAAGTTTTAAACAGAAAATTCTAAGTACAAACCATTGTTATTGACTAGACCAGACCACTCAAAACATTTTTAATCCGCAGCCCAGACCATAACTTTGCAATTTGTTTGGGTAAGTGTGCAGTGAAAATTACCCGGAGTAAGTTAGCTAGGTTGACTAGCAGGTTTAAATCAACTAGGCAGAAATGGGTACTGCAAATGCTGGAGATTAGAGTAAAAATTAGAGTAGTGCTGGAAAAGCACAGCAGGTCAGGCAGCATCTGAGGAGCAGGAAAATCGACGTTTTGGGCAAAGGCCCTGCATCAGGAATAATAAACCCCTTCTCTCTACCAGGTTTTAAAACAGACAAAACTTTATTCACAAAATTACACAATGAAACACAAAGAACAGAATAAAGAACCCCTACAGAACTTAGTTTATCCAAATTAGAATTAATTACACTTTTCTGAAAATACACAATGCCAACCCCCTTAACAAAACAGTAAAAAATGGAACAAATGCTGACAGGTTGAACTTAGAAGGGCAGAAAGATAGAGAGAGCCTGTTTCCACACAGCTCACTGTTGAACTCCTAACTAGTTCTGGACTGAACTGCTCAGCTAGGGAGCTGACCACTCCCCTTTCATTATACGGGTCACTTCTAAAACATGACCACTTTGGTCCGAAGTCTCATCTGTTTACATATAAACAAAAGGCCTCTGCAAATCCTTTTTCATTTCTGTACCAATCTAGCCACCTCGGAGACAGGAGGGTTTTATGACCCCTCTGAAAAAAACAAGAACACGGTATCCTTGAGAAAAACAACAGCTTTGTAATTACAGGTGACTTTAATCTGCGCACAGATTGGGCAAATCAAATCAAAACAATACCGCAGAAACAGAATCCCTGGAGTACGTGCGGGATAATCTTTCTGGATCAATACTTTGGGAGCAAACTTGAGAATGGCTCATTCTAGACTGGGTATTATGTAACATGAAAATAATAATTGGCACTTATTTCTTTGGGAGGAATTTGGGCCATTTCTTGCCCAGGATGTAGGGTGTGGCTAGAAGCTTTGATGTACAATAAATATCATTTCCTGTAGCTCCTTTCATCGCCTGAAGGGATCAGAGGATAATTTTCAAAGCAGTTTTTTCTCTTATTAGCATCAGTCTTTTGTCTCTCCCAGGAGCTTATGCAGCTATGGAACATAGAACATAGAGCAATACAGCCCTTGTGCTTCTGTGGTGTTTCCTCCGGCATTTATAGTGGCCTGTCCCTGCCGCTTCCGGTTGTCAGTTTCAGCTGTCCGCTGTAGTGGCCGGTATATTGGGTCCAGGTCTATGTGTTTGTTGACGCAGACGACAAGCAACATGAATTTGACTGGGACAACGCTACAAAGAACAGCCAGGGAATTCCTAGAAGCATGGCACTCATCCACAAACTCCATCCACAAACACATCGACCTGGACCCAATATACCGGCCACTACAGCGGACAGCTGAAACTGACAACCGGAAGCGGCAGGGACAGACCACTATAAATGCCGGAGGAAACACCACAGAAGCGCTTCACAGGAGGCTCCCAAGCACTGAGGATGTCACCTAGACAGGGGACGAAACATTTGCAACAAAAACTTCCAGCTCGGCGAACCACAGCAATGAGCACCCGAGCTACAAATTTTCTCACAAATTTTGAAAACCTGTAACATTCTTCCACACTGTCCACTACTCCACCAACTTTAGTGTCATCTGCAAATTTACTGATCCATCCACCTATGCCTGTGTCTAAGTCATTTATAAAAATGACAAACAGCAGTGGTCCCAAAACAGATTCTTGTGGCACACCACTAATAGCCAGACTCCAGGCTGAATATTTTCCGTCAACCACCACTTGCTGCCTTCTTTCAGAAAGCCATTTTCAAATCCAAACTGCTCAATCACCTTCAATTCCATGCCTCTATATTTTCTCCAAATGCTTACCTTATCAATGGTTTTACTGAAGTCCATGTATACCACTGCCCTACCCTCATCTACATGCTTGGTCACCTTCTCAAAAAACTCAATGAGGTTTGTGAGACACGACTTGCCCTTGACAAATCTATGTTGACTATATGAAATCAAATAGTTGCTTGCTAGATGATTATAAATCCTATCTCTTATAATCCTTTCCAAAACCTTTCCTACAACAGAAGTAAGGCTCACTGGTCTATAATTACCTGGGTCATCTCTACTGCCCTTCTTGAACAAGGGGCCAGTCAAGAAGGATCATTCACATTGGGTTGGTTTGTGTAATATATTGAGCAAATTCAAAAAGGTTTAACAAAGACTGAGATAAATTCAAAATTTACCAAATGAGCACTAAAAAGATAATAAAAACAGGAAAAATAAAGTACTAGGGAAAGCTAGTGAGGAATATAAAACTGACAATAAGAGCTTCTTTAAAATGGAAGAAAGAGGTGAAAGTGAACATAGGCCCCTTAGAAAATGAATCTGGGGAGACAGTTATGGGGAACAAGAAAATGACAGAGGAATAACCAAATATTTTGCAGCAGTCTTTATGGCGGGAATACTTTGGCTGTGCCATTAATACTAAAGAATATGGGGGAGGAATTAAGTGCCATCATCATCACTGAAGAATTAGTATTAAATAACCTCATGGAGCAAAAGACAAATAAGTCCCCTGGCTCTGAAGACTTGCATCCCAGAATCCTAAACGAGGTAGCTACAGAAATAATAGATACGTTTTCTAATGTTTTCCAAAGTCCTCAGATTCTGGTGAAGAACAGCGCATTGGAAAACTGCAAATGTGACACCACTATTCAAAAAGGGAAGAAGACAAGAAGCAGGGAACTATAAGCCAATTTGCCTAACATCTATTGTTGGAAAAGAATTGAAATTAATTATTAAGGAGGTAATAACAGAACATTTGAAAATCATAATCTAATCAAGCAGAGTCAACATGGCTTCAGGAAAAGGAAATCGCGTCTGACTAATTTATTAGTGTGTTCTTCGAGAAAGTCTCAATCAGAGAGGGGAACCAGTAGATGTGTTGATTTTGGACTTCCAGAAGGCATTTGACAAGGTACCTCACAAAAGGTTAAGTCATGAGATAAGCTCCCAGATTGTTAGATATATTGCCATGGGCACCCGGATGGACCCTAGCTATGCCTGCCACTTTGTCGGCTACATCGAACAGTCCCTCTTCAGTACCTACACAGGCACTGTGCCCCAACTCTTTCACCGTTAAATCGATGACTGCATCAGTGCATTGTCCTGCACCCAGGCTGACCTAGAACAGTTCATTAACTTTGCCCACAACTTCCACCCTTCCCTCAAATTCACTTGGAAAAACTGCAGAAATCCACAGCAAAAAGGGACTTGGGGGTACTTGTGCACAAAACACAGAAAGCTTACACACAGGTACAGCAGCTAGTCAGGGAGGCTAATGGAATATTGGCTCTTATTTCAAGGGGGTTAGAGTATGGGAGTAGGGAAGTCTTACTGCAACTGTACAAGGTACCAGTGAGACCACATCTGGAATACTGCAAGCAGTTTTGATCCCCTTATATCAGAAAAAAAAATCATTGGAGGCTGTCCAGAGAAGGTTCACTGAGGTGATCCCAGTATGGAGTGATAGTATTATGAGCTAAGTGAAAAATAGGATTCTACACAGAGTTTAAAGGAATGAGAGATGAAACATATAGGATTGTTAAGAGACTTCATAGATTAGATGCTGAGAGAATTTTCCCGTCATTGGAGTGTCTACAACCACAGGGTATACTCTCAGAATTAAGGGGCACCAATTTATCACTGAGATGAGGAGGAACTTCTTTTCCTCAAGGGTTGTGAGTCTGTGAACTCCTTGCCATGGAGAGCTGTGGGGGAAGAGTCCTTATGTTTATTAACTGCTGAGATTAATAGATTCTTGATTAGCTGGGGAATCAAGGATTATGGGCAAAGAGCAGGAAAGTGGAAGTGAGGAATGTCAGATCAGCCGTGAATGGCAGAGCAGGCCTGCGGGGCTGATGGCCTACTCCTGTTCCTATTTCTTATGGCCTTAACTGACAATAATTGCCAACGTGCTACTGCCTCTCAAGAATCTCGCTGCTTGTGCAAACCATAACAGATGGAGTGAGATGATCCCAACACTGAGGTATTTCTGGATACACTGGTCACTGGATTCTGCCACCTCTCATGCCACGGTTCATGTTGCTCAGACCCCAACAACATTCTGGACTGGTATTTTTCACCTAACTGAACCCTGAGGCAAGGAAGCAATTTTAATCAGTACTGCAGCAGACACTCAAATAGTTTCTGTCTCTCACCCACAGCAAGTTCTCCTCAAACTCCAAAATTGAAATCAGCTTGAGTCGAGAATTGAGCTTTGTTTTGTAGAGATGAACAGCCCACACTTTTTGATTGGGAAACAAAAAATTGTTGCATTGGGTACTGTAAGGGCTGTCTTTTCCTAAGATAGATATGTCTTCATTTCAAAAGATCAAAATACCCCTGAGTGCAAAGTAATTTCTTAATACTGGTGGGGCTAGAATGAATATTACTGCAATGTCACTGATGTGCAATGCTTCCTGATCACTCTCAATGTTCGGTAAGGATGCCAGACGCATAATGCAGCAATAAAGCACTTAATGAGGATGGTAATGGAGCATAATGCAATGACTCAACACGGTGTAAAAATGGAGATGACAACTTAATTCAGAGAGAGAAAAAAAAAACACAAGACCTGAAAATTAAACCATGTTGAAGCAAAATGAAGTTCAGTAGCTTTTTTTTATGCATCATGGGATGTGGTTGCCACTAGCTGGGCCAGAACTTATTGTCAATCCGTAATTGTTCTGGAGAAGGTGGTGGTGAGCTGTCTTCTTGAACTTCTGCAACCCAATGTGCTGTGGGTAGACACATAATTCCCTCAGAGAGGGAGTTCCAGGATTTAGACCCAGCAATGCTGAAGTAATGACAATATATTTCCAAGTCAACATGCTGAATGACTTGAATGTGGGTCTTTCAGGTGCTGGAATTCTCATATAACTGCCTCCCTCGTCCTTCTAGATGGAAATGGGCATGCGTTTGGAAGGTGCTGTTGAAGGAGCATTGTTGAATTGCTGAAGTGCATCTTGTAGATGGTACACACTGCTGCTACCGAGTGTCAGCAATGGAGGGGGGGGGGATGTTCCTGGATGTGACACTTGGCTGTTCTGTCCTGGATGGTGTCAAACTTCTTGCACTTATCAAGACATTTAAAACGTGCAGACTGTTTGAGTTCTCACAGTAGCTTCTAAAGGTAAAGGTCACTTTCAACACAATCCTGGGTCAGAAGAAGGTAATCCCAGCCCCTGCTGGCCCCTCAGTCCAACTTTTGGCTAGACTCCAGACATTAAATGTTAATCTTTCAACACTGTTTCAAAACCCTTTAGCCTCCTCCAGCCTCCACATCCCCTCACTCTTGCAGACTCTTTATCCCCTCCAGCCTCCATACACACTCTGTCCTCCAGTCTCCATATCCCCTCACTCCTCCAGTCTCCATATCCCCTCACTCCTCCAGTCTCCATATCCCCTCACTCCTCCAGCCTCCATATCCCCTCACTCCTCCAGCCTCCATATCCCCTCACTCCTCCAGCCTCCATGTCCCCTCACTCCTCCAGTCTCCAAATCCCCTCACTCCTCCAGTCTCCATATCCCCTCACTCCTCCAGCCAATAGACAATAGACAATAATAGACAATAGACAATAGGTGCAGGAGTAGGCCATTCTGCCTTCGAGCCTGCACCACCATTCAATATGATCATGGCTGATCATCCTTAATCAATATTCTGTTCCTGCCTTATCTCCATAACCTTTGATTCCACAATCCTTGAGAGCTCTATCCAACTCTTTCTTTAATTGAATCCAGAGACTGGGCCTCCACTGCCCTCTGGGGCAGAGTATTCCACACAGCCACCACTCTCTGGGTGAAGAAGTTTCTCCTCATTTCTGTCCTAAATGGTCAACCCCGTATTTTTAAGCTGTATCCTCTGGTTCGGCACTCACCCATCAGCGGAAACATGTTTCCTGCCTCCAGAGTGTCCAATCCTTTAATAATCTTATATGTCTCAATTAGATCCCCTCTCAGTCTTCTAATCTCAAGGGTAGAGAAAATGAGGTCTGCATTAACCCTTCTTCATTCCTGAAGAAGGGCTAATGCCCGAAACGTCGATTCTCCTGTTCCCTAGATGCTGCCCCATCTCTAATCTCAAGGGTATACAAGCCCAGTTGCTCCAGTCTTTCAGTGTAAGGTAATCCTGCCATTCCAGGAATTGACCGCATGAACCTACGCAGCACTCCCTCAATAGCCAGAATGTCTTTCCTCAAATTTGGAGACCAAAACTGCACACTGTACTCTAGGTGTGGTCTCACCAGGGCCCTGTCCAGCTGCAGAAGAACCTCTTTGCTTCTATACTCAATCCCTCTTGTTATGAAGGCCAGCATGCTATTAGCCTTCTTCACTACCTGCCGTACCTGCATGCTTGTCTTCATTGACTGGTGTACAAGAACACCCAGATCTCTCTGTACTGCCCCTTTACCTAAATTGATTCCATTTAGGTAGTAATCTGCCTTCCTGTTCTTGCCACCAAAGTAAATAACCATACATTTATTCACATTAAACTGCATCTGCCATGCATCTGACCACTCACCTAACTTGTCCAGGTCACCCTGTAATCTCCTAACATCCTCATCACATTTCACCCTGCCACCCAACTTAGTATCATCAGCAAATTTGCTAATGTTATTGCTAATACCATCTTCTATATCATTAACATATATTGTAAAAAGCTGCGGTCCTAGTACTGATCCCTGCGGTACCCCACTGGTCACTGCCTGCCATTCCGAAATGGAGCCGTTTATCGCTTACTCTTTGTTTCCTGTCAGCCAACCAACTTTCAATCCAAGTTAGTACTTTGCCCCCAATACCATGTGCCCTAATTTTGCTCACTAACCTCCTATGTGGGACTTTATCAAAAGCTTTCTGAAAGTCCAGGTACACCACATCTACTGGATCTCCCTCATCCATCTTCAGAGTTACATCCTCAAAAAATTCCAGAAGATTAGTCAAGCATGATTTCCTCTTCATAAATCCATGCTGACTCTGTCCTATCCTGTTACTACTATCCAGATGTGTCGTAATTTCATCCTTTATAATAGACTCCAGCATCTTTCCCACCACTGAGGTCAAACTAACTGGTCTATAATTTCCTGCTTTCTCTCTCCCACCTTTCTTAAAAAGTGGTATAACATTAGCCACCCTCCAATCCGCAGGAACTGATCCTGAATCTATCGAACTCTCGAAAATAATCACCAACGCATCCACGAATTCCCGAGCCACCTCCTTCAGTACCCTGGGATGTAGACCATCAAGCCCCGGGGACTTATCAACCTTCAGACCTAATAGTTTCTCCAACACCAATTCCTGGCAAATATAAATTCCCTTCAGTTCAGGTCCTTCAGCCACTGTTACCTCAGGGAGATTGCTTGTGTCTTCCCCAGTGAACACAGATCTGAAGTACCAATTCAATTCTGCCATTTCTTTTTTCCCTGTAATATATTCCCCTGTTTCTGTCTTCAAGGGCCCAATTTTAGTCTTCACCATTTTTTTGTTTTTCACATACCTAAAAAAGCTTTTACTATCCTCCTTTATATTATTGGCCAGTTTACCTTCATACCTCATTTTTTCTCTCCGTATTTCCTTCTTAGTAATCCTCTGTTGTTCTTTAAAAACTTCCCAGTCCTCCGTTTTCCCACTTATCTTTGTTTTGTTATATTTTTTCTCTTTTAACTTTATATGTTTCTTAACTTCCCTCGTCAGCCACGGTCACCCCTGCCTTCTCATAGGATCTTTCTTCCTTTTTGGAATGAACTGATCCTGCAACTTCTGCATTATACATAGAAATATCCGCCATTGTTCCTCCACTGAAGGTATTGCACCACTGAACTTTGGCCAGCTCCTCCCTCATAGCTCCATAGTTCCCTTTATTCAATAGAAATATTGTCACTTCTGATTGTACCCTCTCCCTCTCAAATTGCAGATTGAAGCTTATTGTATTATGGTCACTACTTCCCAATGGCTCCTTCACTTCGAGGTCTCTGACCAATTCTGGTTCATTGCACAATACAAGATCCAGAATTGCCTTCTCCCTGGTCGGCTTCAGCACCAGCTGTTCTAAGAATCCATCTCTGAGGCACTCCACAAAGTCTCTTTCTTGAGGTCCAATACCATCCTGATTCTCCCAGTCTACCTGCATGTTGAAATCCCTCATAACAACTGTAGTAACATCTTTGCGACTGGCCAATTTCAGCTCATGATTCAACTTACATCCGACATCCAGACTACTGTTTGGGGGCCTGTAGATGACTCCCAAGAGGGGCTTTTTTACCCTTAGTATTTCTCAGCTCTATCCACACTGACTCTACATCCCCTGATTCTAGGTCCCCCTGCGCAAGGGTCTGAATATCATCCCTTACCAACATGGCCACCCCACCCCCTCTGCCCGTCAGCCTGTCCTTACGATAGCACGTGTAGCCTTGAATTTTCATTTCCTAGGCCCTGTCCACTTGAAGCCACACCTCAGTTATTCCCACAATATTGTATCTGCCAATTTCCAGAAGAGCCTCAAGCTCATCCATCTTATTTCTAATGCTTCATGCATTCATGTATAGTATTTTTAATTTGTTACTGCCCTCACCCTTCCCATCAACTCATTTTTCACTCAACCTTACAGCATGATCCCTTTCTGAGTTTTCTGCCTCATTGATACAGTTGTCTTTCTTGACTTCTCTTGTTCTAACTTTCCCTCCAATTTCCTTCTTAAACATCCATTTGTCCCCTTCCCCCCGCTACTTAGTTTAAACATAGCTGTGTTGCAGTAGCAAACCTGCCTGCCAGAATGCTGGTCCCTAACCTATTAAGGTGCAAACCGTCTCTCTTGTAGAATTTATGCTTACCACAAAACATACCCCAGTGATCCAAGAATTTAAATCCTTGCTTCCTGTACCAGTTCCCCAGCCACACGTTCAAGTCCATTATCTCCCTGTTTCTGGCCTCACCAGCCCGAGGAACTGGAAGCAAACCGGAGATAACCACCTTGGACGTCCTGCTTTTCAGCCTTCTTCCTAAGTCCCGCTGTAGTATGTTCCGCCTCCTCTTCCCGACATCATTTGTGCCGCCATGTACCACCACCTCTGGCGCTTCACCTTCATCTTTGAGGATTTCCTGCACTCTGTCCGCAATGTCTTTCACCCTGGCACCAGGAAGGCAACACACCATCCTTAAGTCCCGTCTGCTGCCACAAAAACCCCGGTCAGTTCCTCTCACTATGGAGTCCCCATTACCACGGCTCTGTGCGATGTCCGACTCTTCCGTTCTGCCTTTGCACCAACTTTTGATTGACAGACCTGGCCGCCTCGCGGACTGGCAGTGTCATCGGTCTCTACTGTTTCCAAAAATTCAACTTGTTCCTTACAGGTACTTCCCCCGGGGTCTCTTGCATCTGTCTCCTCTCTGCCTTCCTCATTGTCTGCTCTCTTCTGCCTCCACATTCCCTCACTCCTCCAGCCCCAACATCCCTTCACTCCTCCAGCCTCCACATCCTTTCACTCCTTCAACCTCCATATCCCCTCACTCCTTCAGCCTCCACATCCCTTCACTCCTCCAGCCTCCACATCCTTTCACTCCTTCAGCCTCCACATTCCCTCACTCCTCCAGCCCCAACATCCCTTCACTCCTTCAGCCTCCATATCCCCTCACTCCTCCAGCCTCCACATCCCTTCACTCCTCCAGCCTCCACATCCCCTCACTCCTCCAACCTCCATATCTCTTCAGTACTCCGGCTTTGAAGTCCTGTCTCTTGCCTCTATCCACCTTCCTGATTTTCCAGTGTTGTCTCAAAGATCCATGCCCATAGCCTCTTACCCTTCTACCCAGACCAAAAAATGAGCCAAGATAATGTTTGTGCATTTTGCCATTTTTACTAAAAGGACTAGCCCAGGTCTGACCCTTCACTTTCAAACTACCGACTTTCTCCCTTCGCTTGCATACCACGTTTTCCCACCTTCCCCCAAATTTGCCCCCTACCCTATACTCTCTTCGCCATCCTCTCAATCTCCCTATCATATTGTACCCTTCAGTTTACCATGCTTCATCTCAAACCTCCTTCTTTCGAGACCACTCCTTTCACAAGTACCCACCACCCTGCCTTCAGCTTTTGTTAAACTTCATAAATCAATCCCTGAGATATATTAACACCAAAAGTTCAGTTTCCCTTTCATAAGCAATTCTTACAGTCTGCAATCGATGGGTGTCAACAGTTCAGCAGTGATTATGCTCAAATGGCCATGTGTAAATCTTCTGTCTGATAACTGGAAGACATTCAACCATGGGAGCATCATACCTTCTCCAATTTGCATTGACAGAAGGACTGGACAAACCGTTACTACCTGATACCTGGAAGAGGAATGCCTCATATTCTGCCTAGGAACCCCTGCAAACACATGGGATAAATGTGGATTTCAACAGCTTCCTTATTTCCCCTGCCCCCACATTATCCCAGTCCCAAGCCTCCAACTCGGCACCACTTTCCGGACCCGTCCATCACTGCCCCCTCTGACTATCACTTTCCCCCTCACCTTCATCCACCTATTCCTTTCCCAGCTACCTCCCCCCAACTCCACCCCCCTCCCATTTATCTCTCAGCCCCGACCCACAAGCCTCATTCCTGATGAAGGGCTTATGCCCGAAATGTCAGTTCTGCTCCTTGGATGCTGCCTGACCAGCTGTGCTTTTCCAGCACCACACTCTCGACTCTCATCTCCAACATCTGCAGTCCTCACTTTCTCCTCATTACAGAGTCCAGCTGATGTTGCTACTGTCCAGTCAGAATCAAAGAGTGTGGTGCTGGAAAAGCACGACTGGTCAGGCAGCATCCGAGGAGCAGGAGAGTTGATGTTTTGGGCATAAGCCCATCATCAGGAGTGAGGTCTCACCTTATAATAAAATAAAAAAAGGAAATAGTGTACAAAGTAATTAGCTTTGGGGAGTAGCAGGACAGAGAAAAAAAATACTTGCACTGGTAGTTAGTTATTTTGAAGTAAAAATGAAGATTGAAATTCTTCAAAGTAAAATAAGAAAATGGTTTTAGTTCCTTATGACTCACGTCAAATTGATCACTTTGTGTTCTGGGAAAATTGGACATTTCAGAGCCACCTTTTCCTGTGATTGAAACGGCAAGTCAAAATCCTGGAACTCCCTTTTCCCAACAGTGCTGCAGCTGGAAGTACCACCTGAAAGGGTGCAGCCATGGAGCCATCCCTCTCCAGGAAGGATGCAGCCATCCTTCTCCAGGATATTTCCGGTGGGCATTAAATGCTGGCTTGGTCAGTGATATTGTATCACACCAACAAATACAAAACAGGCTTAGAAATGTAGAAAGTCTTTTCAATTGCCAAGAGGAACTTTGTGATCAGACTTGTAATGTGGTAAATTTAAATTTTGTTGATTCATCATGGAAAAATTTAATCTGTGAAAAGAAATGATGTTGATATAGTGGCAAAGTCACTGGACTAATAGTACAGAGCCCTTGGCTAATGCTCTGAAGTTGTGAGTTTAAATCTCACTATGGCAGATGATTAAAGTTTGAATTACATTAAATCAATCAGAATGAAAAGTCAGCATTGTTGCTTATAATACCCATCTGGTACATTAATGCCCTTTTTGGGAATCCTTACCAGGCCTGACTTACTTGTGACTCCAGACCCACAGCAATATAGTCAACGCTTAATAGCCAATAAGCACCAAATTCCATGAATGAATTGAAAAAAAACCAAAGTGCTACTGAAACCACTGGATATTGTAAAAATCTCTTTGGTTCACTTTTTAGAGAAAGAAACCTATTCAGCTGAACCGTAATCCATGTGTAATGTTAACAGCACAGCAATGTTTTTGACTCTTAATGTTCTTTGATCTGGCGTGGGCCATGAACGCCTCAAAGGCAATTATGTATTGGCAAGAGATGTTAGCCAGTGTTGCCCAAATCCTGTGAATGAATTAAAGAAAAGTTTCTTTACTCACTTACAATAAAAGAAAAATATTATGCATGTTGGAAATCTCAAAGTTCTGAACAAGATTCACAGTCATAAAGTCATAGAGATGTACAGAAAGGAAACAAACCCTTTGGTCCAACTCGTCCATGCCGACCAGATATCCCAACCTAATCTAGTTCCACTTGACAGCACTTGGCCTAAATCCCTCCAAATCCTTCCTGCTGATATATCTATCCAGATACCTTTTAAATGTCATAATTGTACCAGCCTCCACCACTTCCTCTAGCAGCTCATTCTATACACGTACCAGTCTCAACTTAAACGTTGCCCCGTAAGTGCCATTTATATCTTTCCCTTCTCACCCTAAACCTATGCCCTCTAGCTCTGGACTCCCCAACCTCAGGGAAAAGACTCTGTCCATTTATCCTATCCATGCCCCTCATAATTTTATAAACCTCTATGAGGTCACCCCTCAGCCTTCGACGCTCCAGGGAGAACAGCCCCACCCTATTCAGCTTCTCCCTATAGCTCAAACCCTCCAACCCTGGTAACATCCTTGTAAATCTTTTCTGAACCCTTTCAAGATCAGAACTGCACGCAATATTCCAAAAGTGGCCTAACCAATGTCCTGTACAGTCGTAACATGACCTCCCAATACTCTGCCTGACGTTAACTTTGTTTTTGTCTCCACAGTGTGGCCAGACCTGCTGAGTTTCTTCACCACCCTCTTTGTCTGTTTCTTCATCCACTAGTCTCTTATAGAGCCTTTCCAAATAAGAACATAGGAATAGGTGTAGGCCATTCAGCCTCTCGAACCTGTTCTGCCACTCTTTCAGAATGTGGCTGTTCTGTGATCTAACCTTTGGCCTATATCTCTTTGCTTAACAAAAAAATGTATTTATCTCAGATGTAAAATTAACAGCTGATGCAGCATCCTCTGCCAATTGTGGAAGAGAGTTCCAAATATCTACTACTCTTTGTGTGGTAAATGTTTCCGAAAATCTCTCCTGAAGGGTTTGGCACTAATCTTTAGACTGTGCCCTCCAAGTTCTACAATTTCCAACCAGTGGAAATAGTTTATCTTAATCTCTCCAGTCTTTTCCTGTAAATAGCTGGAAGCCATTGATCAGCT
This sequence comes from Chiloscyllium plagiosum, assembly GCF_037043375.1. NCBI lineage: Eukaryota > Metazoa > Chordata > Chondrichthyes > Orectolobiformes > Hemiscylliidae > Chiloscyllium > Chiloscyllium plagiosum. Next base: position 18,053,792 of record NW_028270151.1, on the reverse strand, counting down.
CAGCCCCTAACCTTTAACTTCTAAAGAAAACAGGCATAATTTGGATAATCTCTCCTCATAACTTAATCTCTGAAGTCAGAGTATCATTTTTCTAAACCTGCATTGCACTTCCTCCAAGGTTGATATATTCTTCCTAAGCTGTGGTACCCAAATCTGCTCACAGTACCAAGTGGAAAGTCTCAGAGCTTGTACTTAGAATCATAGAGATGGACAGCATGGAAGCAGACCCTTCGGTCCAACCCGTCCATGCCGACCAGATATCCCAACCCAATCTAGTCCCACCTGCCAGCACCTGGCCCATATCCCTCCAAACCCTTCCTATTCATATACCCATCCAAATGCCTCTTAAATGCTGCAATTGTACCAGCCTCCACCACATCCTCTGGTAGCTCATTCCATGCACGTACCACACTTTGCGTAAAAAAGTTGCCCCTTAGGTCTTTTTTATATCTTTTCCCCCCTCACCCTAAACCTATGCCCTCTAGTTCTGGAAAAGACATTGCCGATTTATCCTATCCATGCCCCTCGTAATTTCGTAAACCTGTATAAGGTCACCCCTCAGTCTCTAACACTCTAGGGAAAACAGCCTCAGTCTGTTCATCCTCTCCCTGTTGCTCAGATCCTCCAACCCTGGCAACCTCCTTGTAAATTTTTCTGAACTCTCTCAAGTTTCACAACATCTTTCCAATAGGAAGGAGGCCAGAATTGCACGCAATATTCCAACAGTGGCCTAACCAATGTCCTTGTACAGCCGTAACAAGACCTCCCAACTCCTGTACTCAATACTCTGACCAATAAAGGAAAGCATACCAAACACCTTCTTCACTATCCTATCTACCTGCGACTCCACTTTCAAGGAGCTGTGAACCTGCACTCCAAGGTCTCTTTGTTCAGCTATACTCCCTTGGACTTTACCATTAAGTGTATAAGTCCTGCTAAGATTTGCTTTCCCAAAATGCAGCACCTTGCATTTATCTGAATTAAACTCCATCTGCCATTTCTCAGCCCATTGGCCCATCTGGTCCAGATCCTGTTGTAATCTGAGGTAACCATCTTCGCTGTCCACTACACCTCCAATTTTGGTGTCATCTGCAAACTTACTAACTGTACCTCTTATGCTCGCATCCAAATCATTTATGTAAATGACAAAAAGTAGAGGACCCAGCACCGATCCTTTGGATTCTCCTTAATTCAATTTGCCAAAGCTATCTCATGTCCCCGTTTTGCCCTCCTGATTTCCCTCTTAAGTATATTCCTACTTTTTTTATACTCTTCTAAGGATTCACTCGATCTATCCTGTCTATACCTGACATATGCTTCCTTCTTTTTTTTAACCAAACCCTCAATTTCTTTAGTCATCCAGCATTCCCTATAGGTTCCAGCCTTCCCTTTCACCCTGACAGGAATATACTTTCTCTGGATTCTTGTTATCTCATTTCTGAAGGCTTCCCATTTTCCAGCCGTCCCTTTACCTGCGAACATCTGCCTCCAATCAGCTTTCAAAAGTTCTTGCCTAATACTGTCAAAATTGGCCTTTCTCCAATTTAGAACTTCAACTTTTAGATCTGGTCTATCCTTTTCCATCACTATTTTAAAACAAATAGAATTATGGTCGCTGGCCCCAAAATGCTTCCCCACTAACATCTCAGTCACCTGCCGTGCCTTATTTCCCAAGTGTAGGTCAAGTTTTGCACCTTCTCTAGTAGGTACATCCACATACTGAATCAGAAAATTGTCTTGTACACACTTAAGAAATTCCTCTCCGTTAACCTTTAACACTTTGGCAGTCTCTGTCGATGTTTGGAAAGTTAAAATCCCCTACCATAACTACCCTATTATTCTTACAGATAGCTGTGATCTTCTTACAAGTTTGTTTCTCAATTTCCCTCTGACTATTGGGGGGTCTATAATACAATCCCAATAAGGTGATCATCCCTTTCTTATTTCTCAGTTCCACCCAAATAACTTCCCTGGATGTATTTCTAGGAATATCCTCCCTCAGCACAGCTGTAAAGCTATCCCTTATCAAAAATGCCACTCCCCCTCCTCTCTTGCCTCCCTTTCTATCCTTTCTGTAGCATTTGTATCCTGGAACATTAAGCTGCCAGTCCTGCCCATCCCTGAGCCATGTTACTGTAATTGCTATGATATCCCAGTCCCATGTTCCTAACCATGCCCTGAGTTCATCTGCCTTCCCTCTTAGGCCCCTTGCATTGAAATAAATGCAGTTTAATTTATTAGTCCTACCTTGTCCCTGCCTGCCCTGACTGTTTGACTCACTTCTGTTCTCAGCTGTACCCGTCACAGATCGATCTCTTTCCTCACTATTTCCCTGGGTCCCACCCCCCCCACATTACTAGTTTAAATCCTCCCAAGCAGTTCTAGCAAATTTCCCTGCCAGTATATTAGTCCCCTTCCAATTTAGGTGCAATCCGTCCTTCTTATACAGGTCACTTCTACCCCAAAAGAGATTCCAACGATCCAAAAATGTGAATCCTTCTCCCATACACCAGCTCCTCAGCCATGCATTCATCTGCTCTATCCTCCTATTCTTGCCTACACTAGCTCGTAGCAGTGGGATTAATCCAGATATTATTACTCTTGAGGACCTCCTTTTTAAATTTCTGCCTAACTCTCTGTAATCTCCCTTCGGAATCTCAACCTTTTCCCTTCCAATGTGGACAATGACCTCCTGCTGGCCCCTCTCCCCCGTGAGAACATTCTGCACCGTCTCTGAGACATCCTTGATCTTGGCTCCAGGGAAACAACACACCATTCTGCTTTTTCTCTGCTGGCCACAGAAACGTCTGTCTGTTCCTCTGACTATAGAATCCCCTAACACAATTGATCTCTTGGAAGCCGACGTACCCCTTGCTGCATTAGAGCCAGCCTCAATACCAGAAACTTGACCGTTCGTGCTTTCCCCTGAGAATCCATCACCCCCTACATTTTCCAAAACAGCATACCTGTTTGAAATGGGTGTAGCCACAAAAGACTCCTGCCCTAGGTGCCAACCTCTCTCACCCTTCCTGGAGTTAACCCATCTATGTGACTGCATCTGAGACTTTCCCCCCTTCCTATAACTGACATCCATCACATACTGTTGCAAATTCCTCATCGTTTCTATCTGTCTCTCCAACCGATCCACTCGATCTGATAAGGTTCGCATCCAACAGCATTTATGGCAGATATAATCCGCAGTAACCCTTAAACTCTCTTGAAACTCCCACATCTGACAAGAAGTACATATCACTGCAAAGGCCATTTTTGCTCCTTCACAATCTACAGACCCAGAAAATAACACCGTTTTATTCCTCTACAAACACTGCCCCAGGTTAAATTAATAGCTATGGCTTATATTTTAAGTTTAATCAAGAGACTTATCTCCAAAAACATATAATCAAGAAAGACTCCACTATACTCACTACTGCAGCCTTTCTCTTGGACAGACTTAAAACTACAATTAACTTATCTGATTCTGTGCTGTGAACTTCGCCCAACAGTTCCTCCAAGATTGGTTGTGAATTCAAACAGCAAAGGCGGTAACTGTGCAGGTTTTCGTGTTTGTTTTCTTTCTTTCTTTCTTTCTCTCTCTCTCTCTCTCTCTCTCTCTCTCCTGCACTGTCCTCACCATGTGCTTCATTTGTCTGCTCTTCTCCCCTTTAAATTGCTGTTGTTTTGACCTTTTTTTGCCAAAGTTCCAAAACAATGCAACAGCATATAAAACAGTAATTGCTGCTCCTGGAATTCGAGGAAATCACCTCCAACATCTAAAATACCTCAAAAAAAGGAGCAGCTCTTACAGCCAGAAATTTTTCCCGTCCTCCATCTTGGATTACCCAGAATCCATAGTTTGAGAATTTAGTTTTTTTTTGTCTTGGACTTATCTTTAGCAGTATAAAGATTAAGAAGAATTGCAGCTGATTTAAGGGTCAGGCATGACTCAATGGATACAATACACAGATCTCTGGTTGGCACTATAGTTGTAAGGCAGCTGGATGCCATCATGACATGTAATATTCATTTTAAGAACCACTCACTCACTCAATCAGTCACCCAGTCAATTATGTATGTAGTGTAACTGCAACATAGGTAGTTACTATACATAATCTGAGATATCTGATCAGCATACATAGTCGGTGCTATAATTAAACTTCAAGACACCTGTCTCAATAAAATCTAGTCTTTGTGGTTTCTGTTAAAATCGAGGGAAGCTCAGGTTATATGACACTATCCCTGAGGTACCCCACTGGTCACTGCCTGCCATTCCGAAATGGAGCCGTTTATCACTACTCTTTGTTTCCTATCAGCCAAACAATTTTCAATCCAATCTAGTACTTTGCCCCCAATACGATGCGCCCTAATTTTACTCACTAACCTCCTGTGTGGGACTTTATCAAAAGCTTTCTGAAAGTCTAGGTACACTACATCTACTGGATCTCCCTCATCCATCTTCAGAGTTACATCCTCAAAAAATTCCAGAAGATTAGTCAAGCATGATTTCCCCTTCATAAATCCATGCTGACTCTGTCCTATCCTGTTACTACTATCCAGATGTGCCGTAATTTCATCCTTTATAATAGACTCCAGCATCTTTCCCACCACTGAGGTCAAACTAACTGGTCTATAATTTCCTGCTTTCTCTCTCCCACCTTTCTTAAAAAGTGGTATAACATTAGCCACCCTCCAATCCTCAGGAACCGACCCCGAATCTATCGAACTCTGGAAAATAATCACCAATGCATCCACGATTTCCCGAGCCACCTCCTTCAGTACCCTGGGATGCAGAACATCAGGCCCCGGAGACTTATCAACCTTCAGACCTAACAGTCTCTCCAACACCAAATCCTGGCAAATATAAATTCCCTTAAGTTCAGGTCCTTCAGCCACTGTTACCTCAGGGAGATTGCTTGTGTCTTCCCAAGTGAACACAGATCTGAAGTACCCATTTAATTCCTCTGCCATTTCTTTGTTCCCTGTAATATATTCCCCTGTTTCTGTCTTCAAGGGCCCAATTTTAGTCCGAACCATCTTTTTGCCTTGAACATACCTAAAAAAGCTTTTACTATCCTCCTTAATATTCTTGGCCAGTTTACCTTCGTACCTCATTTTTCCTCTGCATATTTCCTTCTTAGTAATCCTCTGTTGTTCTTTAAAAGCTTCCCAGTCCTCCGTTTTCCCACTTATCTTTGTTTTGTTATACTTTTTCTCTTTTAACTTTATATGTTTCTTAACTTCCCTCGTCAGCCATGGCCGCCCATGCCTCCTCCTGGGATCTTTCTTCCTTTTCGGAATGAACTGATCCTGCAACTTCTGCATTATACACAGAAATATCCGCCATTGTTCCTCCACGGTCATCCCTGCTAAGGTATTGCACCATTGAACTTTGGCCAGCTCCTCCCTCATAGCTCCATAGTTCCCTTTATTCAACAGAAATATTGTCACTTCCGACTGTACCCTCTCCCTCTCAAATTGCAGATTGAAGCTTATTGTATTATGGTCACTACTTCCCAATGGCTCCTTCACTTCGAGGTCCCTGACCAATTCTGGTTCGCTGCACAATACCAGATCCAGAATTGCCTTCTCCCTGTCGGCTCCAGCACCAGCTGAGGCATGCCACAAAGTCTCTTTCTTGAGGTCCAATACCATCCTGATTTTCCCAGTCTACCTGCATGTTAAAATCCCCCATAACAACTGTAGTAACATCTTTGCAACAGGCCAATTTCAGCTCCTGATTCAACTTACATCCGAAATCCAGACTACTGTTTGGGGGCCTGCAGATGACTCCGAAGAGGGTCTTTTTACCCTTAGTATTTCGCAGCTCTATCCACACTGACTCTACATCTCCTGACTCTAGGTCCCGCCGTGCAAGGGACTGAATATCCTCCCTTACCAACATGGCCACCCCACCCCCTCTGCCCGTCAGTCTGTCCTTACGATAGCACGTGTAGCCTTGAATATTCATTTCCCAGGCCCTGTCCACTTGAAGCCACATCTCAGTTATCCCCACAATATCGTATCTGCCAATTTCCAGAAGAGCCTCAAGCTCATCCATCTTATGTCTAATGCTTCGTGCATTCATGTATAGTATTTTTAATTTGTTACTGCTCTCACCCTTCCCATCAACCCCTATTTCACTCAACCTTACAGCATGATCCCTTTCCGAGTTTTCTGCCTCATTGATACAGTTGTCTTTCTTGACTTCTCTTGTTCTAACTTTCCCTTCAATTTCCTTTTTAAACATCCAGCTTGTCCCCTCCCCCCAGCTACTTAGTTTAAATGTAGCGGTGTTGCAGTAGAAAACCTGCCTGCCAGAATGCTGATCCCTAACCTATTAAGGTGCAAGCCATCTCTCTTGTAGAATTTAAGCTTACCACAAAATATACCCCAGTGATCCAAGAACTTAAATCCTTGCTTCCTGCACCAGTTCCCCAACCACATGTTCAAGTCCATTATCTCCCTGTTTCTGGCCACACCAGCCCGAGGAACTGGAAGCAAACCGGAGACAACCACCTTGGACGTCCTGCTTTTCAGCCTTCTTCCTAGTTCTCCGAAGTCCCGCTGTAGTATGTTCCTCCTCTTCTTCCCGACATCATTTGTGCCAACATGTACCACCACCTCTGGCTCTTCACCTTCGTCCTTGAGGATTTCCTGCACTCTGTCTGTGATGTCTTTAACCCTGGCACCAGGAAGGCAACACACCATCCTTAAATCCCGTCTGCTGCCACAAAAACCCCGGTCAGTTCCTCTCACGATGGAGTCCCCTATTACCACGGCTCTGTGCGATGTCCGACTCTTCCGCTCTGCCTCTGCGCCAACTTTTGATTGACAGACCTGGCCGCCTTGCGAACTGGCAGTGTCATCAGTCTCTACTGTTTCCAAAAGCTTCAACTTGTTCCTGACAGGTACTTCTCCCAGGGTCTCTTGCACCTGTCTCCTCTCTGTTTTCCTTATCGTCTGCTCTCTTCTGGCATGATTGGTGTGATAACCTCGCTGAAGGTCTTGTCCAGAAAGATCTCGTTCTCTCGGATGAGCCTAAGGTCCTCGAGTTCTTTCGTCAGCGCTGCAATATGCTCGGTCAATAGCTGAATGTGCACACAATTTCCACACATATACGAGCCAGACACACCAGAGTCGTTGACCTCCCACATCAAGCACGTAGCGCACTGAACCAGCTGGGCAGTCATGTCTTCACCCTCTTCAACTGTGGCGTAATCACTTCACTCAACCTCCTTGTCAAAGACTCCTGTGCTGAAGCCTCACTCTTCGATCCAAACTTCCTTAGGCCCTCTTTTTGTGGCAAGTCTGTGGACTCATAATTTAGGTTAGAGGAGGAGGGAGGGAGGGAGACCCTACTTTGTAGGACCAGCCACTGGTCCTACATGTAGGACCAGACACTCGCGCTCTGCTGCGAAAAGACCATTGGCGTCGAGGTAAGTTCATATGTAGCAATCACTTACCGGCTTTGCGCTCCGCCTGAACTTCCGCCCAGCTCCCGCCGCTCTCTGCTGCGAAAAGCAGGGATCCGTGCTGGGACTGCAGTTTTTTCCAATATATGTTAATGATTTAGAAGATGGTATCAGCAATAACATTAGCAAATTTGCTGATGATACAAAGCTGGATGGTAGGGTGAAATGTGATGAGGATGTTAGGAGATTACAGGGTGACCTGGACAAGTTAGGTGAGTGGTCAGATGCATGGCAGATGCAGTTTAATGTGGATAAATGTATGGTTATCCACTTTGGTGGCAAGAACAGGAAGGCAGATTACTACCTCAATGGAATCAATTTAGGTAAAGGGGCAGTACAGAGAGATCTGGGTGTTCTTGTACACCAGTCAATGAAGGCAAACATGCAGGTACGGCAGGTAGTGAAGAAGGCTAATAGCATACTGGCCTTCATAACAAGAGGAATTGAGTATAGAAGCAAAGAGGTGCTTCTACAGCTGTACAGCACCCTGGTGAGACCACACCTGGAGTACAGTGTGCAGTTCTGGTCTCCAAATTTGAGGAAGGACATTCTGGCTATTGAGGGTGTGCAGCGTAGGTTCACAAGGTCAATTCCTGGAATGGCGGGGCTACCTTACACTGAAAGACTGAAGTGACTGGGCTTGTATACCCTTGAGTTTAGAAGACTGAGAGGGGATCTGATTGAGACATATAAGATTATTAAAGGATTGGACACTCTGGCAGCAGGAAACATGTTTCTGTTGATGGGTGAGTGCCGAACCAGAGGACACAGCTTAAAAATACAGGGTAGACCATTTAGGACAGAGCTCAGGAGAAACCTCTTCACCCAGAGAGTGGTGGCTGTGTGGAATGCTCTGCCCCAGAGGGCAGTGGAGGCCCAGCCTCTGGATTCATTTAAGAAAGAGTTGGATAGACCTCTCAAAGATAGTGGAATCAAGGGTTATGGAGATAAGGCAGGAACAGGATACTGATTAGGAATGATCAGCCATGATCATATTGAATGGCGGTGCAGGCTCGAAGGGCTGAATGGCCTACTCCTGCACCTATTGTCTATTGTATATTGTCTATTGTCTAACAGTGATGTTTGCCCCAAGGACACTGCATCAGATAGCACTTCAGAAAACGACATATAACAATCTTGGTTTCTACTCCCAGTGCTGTGGCTGGTCTGCACCCCAACAGGTGTTAAATAAACCAAGGGCCATCTCAGGTGGGTGACATCTTTTGAGAAAGGACAGGGGAGTCCTCTGCAGTCTTCTGGTCAATATCTTTTCCTTCGGCACAATCACAAAAATAAGACCTGAATTGGCAAATGTCATGTTGTTGCTTCTGGGAGATACTGTGCACTGTGTTTCGTGCATTACAACAATAACTGCACTTCAAATGTGCTGCATGAGTTGCAAACTGCTTTGAGATGACCTCAGGTTGTGAATCGTACTGTTGAAATTTAAGTTCGTCTGTTCTCTCTTCCCATTGTGCTAGACTTGACATCCTTTCAATAACCACGAAGATCAGCAATGCATTGCTTCCTGATAGAGTTGGATTGTGGAAGCTGGAGGAGGCCGTTCTGCCTCTTAAGTGTATTCTGTCATTCAATTAGCCTGTGGATGTTCTGCAGCTCAATTTTATTTGACAACTTTTTATTCCACATTTGCTGATATCCTTACCAACAAGAAGGCATTTGATTGTGAATTGCGTCCACAGAGGCTGATATCTGTCACCAAACCACCTTCTAGTTACCAATGAACAGCCAGTGACTATGGTGCTACCACATTCAGGATCAACTCCCAGAATTTCTGATACTCTTCTTTATATCTGTCAGCCAGGGCTCCCTGATTGGACTGGATTAGCAGTCCCAATCAAGGAAACTCATGTTCTCTGATGTATAGCTGGTTGATCTTGTTATAATCACTACAGACTGAAATCTTGAAAGCATCAACTGAATCAGTAACAATAGCAACCAGATGTTGCATTCGTACATCAAGGTTCACACAGATTAATATCCCATCCTGCATCAGCACATCATTATCAAAGGAAATTTGACACTAAAATATATAACAAAGCATGGGACAGATGCCCCAAGCCTCAGTCAAAGAATAGGTTTTAAGGAGCATGGTAAAGGATGTGTAGTAGAGGAATGGTTTAAACATGAAATTCCGGAGTTTAGAATCTTGGCAACTGAAGACGTGGCCCCCATTCACGGACCAAAGGAAATCAGGGCTGCGACCGAGTCTTTTAGGAAAGTGAAATACAAATTTAGAGAAAATTAGGGACAAGTACATTTCCTCAGACTTTTCCAAACCTCAGCAACTGAATCAAAAATATGATGACAAACAGAAACAGTTGGATGCTAATTGAATTTATTAGAATTAGCTTCAGAGCTGAAGAAAAGTTGCCATGGTTCTTTAATACAAAGTTTTGGGATCTGTTGGAGCATTTTCCTTTACATAACCCCTCACTTACCTGCGATTGCACCACACTTTTATAAAGCGAAACACAAGAGCTGGCTTTGGTGAGAAATGTTGGCAAGTGGGAAGTCATACGAATACCGAGAATGACCATGAGGTGGAGTAAATTTCCCTGCTTTGTCTCTGTGTAATCCCCATGTGTACAGCTCACACTGAATCCTGTCAATAACTAGAATTGTACAGACTGCATGGATCAGCAGGATTGCTCCTGGGCAGTGGATATCAATGTCACCTTCCCCTTCTCGATAAAATGATGGTGGGAGATGGATCTACCTTTGAACAGTTTTCTTGCCAGGTTACATAGATAGAGGAGTGATCACAATGTTTCCAAGTGGGAGTGCTAATACAGTGACGCTTTTGCCTTGCCCAAAATTAAAGTGTCTAAAGTAAGCAAATCAGGGACAATGCAAATGCCAGTCATGAGTCCCTGGATTGTTAGATGTGAGGACAGATGGTTGGAATAGGCACTGCTCAGTGATCTAACCAACATATCTAAAGGAGATCACAGGCGATTCTTGGGAATGATTCGGAGATGCCGGTGTTGGACTGGGGTGTACAAAGTTAAAAATCACACATCACCAGGTTATAGTCCAACAGGTTTAATTGGAAGCACACTAGCTTTCGGAGCGACGCTCCTTCACACAATCACCTGATGAAGGAGCGTCGCTCCGAAAGCTAGTGTGCTTCCAATTAAACCTGTTGGACTATAACCTGGTGTTGTGTGATTCTTGGGAAGGCTGTGATGTAGTGGTGATGCCATTGGATTAGTGATCCTAGGCTAATGTTGGTTCACATCCCCCTACAATCTCAAGAAGTCTTTCCTTGCCCTTGGTGATAAGTCTGAGGCAGACAAAATTATGTTTCCTTCAGCAGTTGCTGTAATTTTAATCAATAAGCCAAAGACCTTTTATGAGTGAACAGCCACCTCTTGCAAACCAGTGGAAGCAACATTCAGGCCAGCATAATAATCATCTCAGCAACTCTTGTGAACAGGAACTATTGAGTTGTTTTCCCAATTTTTCTGTTTCTCCATATTTTCCCCTGTGTGTGTGGGTGTGCGTGTGTGTGTGTCTGTGTGTGCACATATGTGTGTGTCTGTGTGTATGTGTGTCTCTGTATGTGTGCACATATGTCTTTGTGTGCATGTGTCTGTATGTGTGTGCAAATGTGCGTATGTGTGTGTGTCTGTGAATGTGTGTGAATGGGCATATGTGTATGGATCTGTGTGTGTATGTCTGTGAATGTGTGTATGGATCTGTGTGTGTCTGTCTGTATATATGTGTGAATGTGCGTATGTGTATGTGTCTGTGAATGTGCGTATGTGTCTGTGTATGTGTGTATTTGCACATTTGTGTGTCTGTGGTGTATGTGTGTAAGGGGGAGTTTATAAGGGGATTAGAATTTTAATTAGAGTTATTCACTGACAGTTCATAATTGTTTACCTGTACCTGGAGTATAATTACTTGTACAAAATACTTTTTTGTTAAGTACAGAAACCTGGTCCGTACATTCTGTCAACACATCAAAAGACAGGCAACTTAGGGATTTTCACGTACTTCTAATTTTTTTTAAACCTTTTGACAACTTCAGGAATAGCAGGGTTTGATTTCAAATGAGTTGTGACAATCAGAAGATGCAGAATCCATATAACTGGAGGCAAGAAATAACAAGCAATGACAGTGATGGGATTAGTTTTTAGCCACCCTAACAGTAGCTATCTTTTTGGACAGAGAATAAATCAGGAGATAATGAGGGCATGTGAAAAAGGCAGTGGGCTAATAATGGGTGACTTTAATTATCATGTAGATTGGGAAAGTCATATTGATAGAGATAGCCACAATGAAGAATTCATAGAGTGTATTCGGGATTGTATCCTAGAACGATATGTTATGGATCGAATCAGAGTCCAGGCTCTGAATATGGAGACGTGTGATTTAATTTAATAAATGATCTCAGAGTAAAAGGTCCCTCGGTAACAGCGACCATTAAGTCATTATCGAATTTAGCATTCAGTTTGAGAGAGAGAACCTTGAGTTGCAAACAACTGTGGGAAACTTAAAGGTAGTACATGGAATTAAGGGCAGAATTGACTAGAGTGGACTGGAAAAGGATTTTGACAACAAAGACGATTGAGGAACAATCACAGACATTTAAGAAAATAGTTCATAGCTCACAGCAAAGATATATCCCAATGAGGAAGAAGAATTCAAAGTTGAGGATAAGCCAACCATGGTTAATCTAGAAGGTAACGATAAAACAAATTGTAAGAAAACATTTAGAATGTGACAGCGATTAGTGGGAAGCCAGAGGATAGGGAAAGTTTTAAAAGCCAAAAATATGACAAGAAAAAAGGGAGGAAATAAGCCATGAAGGTAAAAGCACAAGTAATATCAAGCTGGACATCAAGAGCTTCTTTAAATATATAAGAAAGACAGAGGCCAAAAAATATAAGCCCCTCAGAGAATAATGATGGGGCAATAACAACATGGAACCAGAAAATGGCAGAGAGGCTAGAATAAATATATATTTTAATCAGTCTTCCCTATTGATGAAATTGCTAACATTCCAAAAATATTAAATAATCAAGAGCAAGAAGGAAGGCTACACTAACTGTCACTAGAGAGAAAGTGCTAGAGAAACTAATGGGGTGAAAGACCAGTAAGTCCTTAGAATGGATGGGATGCATCCTGGGATATTAAAGGAAGTAGTAACAGAGATAGTGTATTCACCAAAACAAAGGCCTTAGATTCCGGAAAAGTGCTGGAGGATTGGAAAACTGCCCAAGTAGCATCTTTATTCGTAAAGGGAAGGAATCAAAACACCAGTTACTATAGATCAATTACCTTAATACCTGTTATTGGGAAAATGTTACAAGTCTAAAGAATGTAACACCAGAGCATGCATTATAAGATCAAGCAGGGTCAGCATGACTTCACGAAGAGGTAACAGTGCCTGACAGTTTAAAGTTTTATGAGGAGGTAATCAGCAGAATAATTAAGGGAAAAGAGTGCATCTAATATGTTTGGGTTCTCAGAAGGTGTTTGGTAAGCTATCATACATTAGGCTACTTAAGTAAGAGCCCATTGCATTGGAGGCACTATATTTCCATAGTAGGGACTTGTGGTACAGCAGTAGGGCCCTGCCTGTAAGCTAGAAGGGATGGGTTCAAATCCCACCTACTCTGGAGGTGTGTTGTCACATGCCTAGACAGATTAACTAACAGCTATTAGCATGGATAGAGGATTAGCTGCCTTTAGAGATGGGTGGAAATCATGGGGGCTGGAGTGCATCATTACCCCAGAAAACATTTTAATTTAGGAAATTTCTGTTTTGTTCTATAAGTTTCTGTTTGACCATTAATTTGCATTTGATTTTGATACAGTGACCCAGAAGGGGCGGTTTCATTACTATTATTTTAGGCTGCCTGTTCTAAGAAGAGAGTTGAGATTGCTTTGCTCTGTATTAAATCCTGTGCCTTGTCTGTCCCAAGAGTGTTTGATGGAGTCGGTGCTGAGGGAACTTTATTTTCTGTTTCCTTTCAATTTTTAAAAGAATAGAGGATTAGCTAACTGGGGGAGTCCAGAACTAGAGGGTATATCTTTAGGGTGAGAGGGGAAAGATATAAAAGAGACCTAAGGGCAACTTTTTCACACAGAGGGTGGTACGTGTATGGAATGAGCTGCCAGAGAAAGTGGTGGAAGCTGGTACAATTGCAACATTTAAGAGGCATTTGGATGGGTATATGAATAGGAAGGGTTTGGAGGGATATGGGGCGGGTGCTGGCAAGTGGGACTGGAGTATGTTGGGATATTTGGTCGGCATGGATGAGTTGGACCGAAGGGTCTGTTTCCGTGCTGTACATCTCTGTGACTCTATGACTCTAATTGCAATAGGAGGGGCATTTTCAGGATTGCAACCTGTAAATGTTGGACTGCCACAGGGATCAGTGCTGAGGAACAATTATTTTCAATATATGCTTGTGACTTGGATGAGGAACATGAATGTACCATCGTCAAATTTGTGTGTGACACAAAAATCATTAGGAAGGCAAGGGGTGAGGATGACACAAAGAATCCGCAGAGGGAGAGAGAAAGACAGGTTAAGTGAATGAGCAAACGTTTGGCAGATGGAATATAATGTCAGGTCATGTACATTTGCAGGAAGAATGGAGAAACTGAATATTATTTAACTGAAGAAGGACTGCAGAAAGTCACAATGCAAAGAAATTTAGCAGCCCTCATGCATTAATCACAAATAGCGAGCATATGTTCAACAGGTATCAGGGAAAGCAAGTAGAATGTTGGCCTTTATTTCAAAAGAAAAAAAATCAGGAATTCTTATTGAAGTTACATATTGCACCTGGAATACTCTGAATAGTTTTGAACCCCTTGTCCATAGGAAAATGTACTTGCTCTGGTGACAGTCCAGCTGAGCTTCATTAAGTTGATCCTGGGTATGGAGGGATTGTCTTATGAGTAGAGGTTGGGAAGGTTGGGCCTGTAATCTTTGGATCTTTGAATAATGAGAACAGCCCTTATTTAATCATCCACAATTCTCTGGGGCTTGACAGAATCAATGGTGAGAGGTTGTTTCCAGTGTGGGAGAGTCAACAGCTGGAGAGCATAATCTCAGAATAAAGGCTCACCTATTTAAAACAGAGATGAGGAGAAATTTCTTCTTCTTGAAGGTGTGGCATTTTTTTTACCACACAGAGGGCTGTTGAGACTGGGTTATTAAATCTGTTCGTGTCTGAGATAGACTAATCTTTAACCAGTAAGGGAATCAAGGGTTTTGGGGAAAAGGCAGGAAAGTGGAGTCGAGGGTGATCATATTTCTCACATTCCTATTGAATGGTACAGCTGACTCAGTGGGCTACTTTTGCTCCTAAATCTTAATTCCCTAGAAAGCAGTTAAGTGTCAACAACATTGCTGTGGGTCTGGAGTCACATGTAGGCCAGACCACAGTAAGGACAGCACAATATTTTCCCTAAAGGATATTAATGAACCAAATGATTTTTTAATGAGATCAACAATGATTAAATGTTGGCCGTCAACCTCTTTCTCTAATTCCAGATTTTTAATGAACTCGAATTCCACCATTCTCAGAACAGAGCTCTATATCCTGGAGCTCTGAATTATTAATTCAATTAATTACCAGTATATCACCACCTCCCCAAACTTGGCCTTCGCAAATTCAAAGTTGAAACTTTATTGCTGGAACAGCACAGCAGGTCAGGCAGCATCCAGGGAACAGGAGATTCGACGTTTCGGGCACAGGCCCTTCCTGAAGAAGGGCCTGTGCCCGAAACGTCGAATCTCCTGTTCCCTGGATGCTGCCTGACCTGCTGTGCTGTTCCAGCAATAAAGTTTCAACTTTGATCTCCAGCATCTGCAGACCTCACTTTCTCTTCGCAAATTCAAGTCAATTATGAGCAAAACTGGGATCCAATGGACAAACTTACTCAAAGTCTGAGCAACTCCTGAATCCAATTCCGATCTTAAATTCTAAAATGACCAAGATTGATTGAAATCAGGGAATTTGCAATTTCCTTAATGGTGACCCATCAGTCAAATTTACAGTGATTGCAGATTGTTCCAGTGATGTGACTTGTGCTGTGTGATTCATTATGATAACGTACAGCTTCTCTGGAATATTGGTAGGATTAGAAATCAATTATATGTGGTAAATTCATTCAGTGTGGTTAGCAGCTGGAAAGCCACACGTGAGACAACAGAACCCAAGTATGTCACCAAGGATAATTCTTCAAACTTAGCAAGAGGCCTTTCAGGGAAATCAAATGCTGTTTTTGAAAGCTAGCAACTTCTTTAAATGAGTTTCACTTCATTCACTTTAAATCTCATTTGGCTTCCACTAATCAATTAACCTTTGAACAATTTACAGGAAGTTTTAGCACTCACGAGGGTCTCCCTTCCTCACAGACTGGAGGTCTGTTCTGCTGACATGTGCAGGAAATGAGATTTGCATTCTCCTATAACTGTCCCCAAGCTGCACCAGATGATGCTGGGACTCGTTGAATACTTCCATATAACCAGGAATAACTGTAGCTCCACCCACTTTGGTTTTTGAGAGCATTCACATGTAAGGAAGCCCGGGTGGGAAAGGTATGCAGGTTACTGCCTCTGAACCATTTGAGCATTTAAATTTCAATCTGTCAGCTGTGTACATTGACAGTATTTTGGCCAGAATTTTACTGGATCTTTTCGGACTGTTCTAAAGATGGGAAAACTCAGGAGTTTTCAGGTGGCCAACTGGAAGGCAATAACCTAGTGGTGGAATTACTCCCTAATAGTCCAGAAACTTAGCTAATGTTCCGGGGATCTGGGTTCAAATCCCACCATTGCCGATAGTGGAATTTGAACTCAGTTCACAGAATCGAGAATTAAAGGTCAATTGGTGACTGTCAAACAATTGCCAGGAAAAACCCATCTAGGTCACTAAAGTCCTTTAGGGAAGAAAAATCTGTCATCTTTCCCTGGCCTGGCCTACATGTGACTTCAGACCCAAGGCAATGTGGTTGACCCAGCGAAAGTGAGGACTGCAGATGCTGGAGATCATAGTCAAGATTAGAGTGGCGCTGGAAAAGCACAGCAGGTCAGGCAGCAATCGAGGAGCAGGAAAATCGATGTTTCGGACAAAAACCCTTCATCAGGAATGAGGCAGGGAGCCTCCGGGGTGGAGAGATAAATGGGAGGGGGGATGGGCTGGGGAGAAGGTAGCTAAGAGTACAATAGGTGGATGGAGGTGGGGATGAAGGTGATAGGTCGGAGAGGAGGGTGGAACAGATAGGTGGGAAGGAAGATTGGCAGGTAGGACAGGTCATGAGGATGGTGCTGAGCTGGAAGGTTGGAACTGGGCTCAGGTGGGGGAAGGGGAAATGAGGAAGCTGGTGAAGTCCACGTTGATGCCCTGAGGTTGAAGTGTTCAGACGTGTTCCGAGGCGTTCTTCCTCCAGGCATTGGGTGGTGAAGGAGTGGCGGTGGAGGAGGCCCAGGACCTGCATGCTGTCGGCAGAGTGGGAGGGGGAGTTGAAATGTTTGGCGGTGGGGTTGATCAGTGCGGGTGTCCCGGAGATGTTCCCTAAAGCGCTCTGGTACATTATCAGTAAAAAGAAAAGCTGCAAATTCATAGGTGAGGCTGTGGGCAACCTCATTATCACATGCACATGTCAGGCATTTAAAACGTGGTGTTGCAGCAAATATGCGAATAAATTCTGCGTGAGGGGAATGGGACGGATCAATTTTCGCAAGGAGGTTAACCAGAATCCTATTTTTATTTCTTTCAAGGTAAGGATGCCTGCTTCTTTATTCTTTAAAATAAATTCCGGAAGTAATGTGGGAAATCTCGGTCAGATTGTTACTGTGAATACGTCTTCAGTGTACTGCACTTATCCACACAGTATTATTGCTGGTTCTTGGCCAAACAGCAGATTATGAATATGACCGGGTGGAGATAATTATAACCTCACCTCGAGGATGCCACAAGCCAAGAATATAAGAGCCTGAGCACACGGTCAGGGCTGCACATACAGATGCTGAGTTGGAGCTGACCCATGATCATGCGAGAGGCTGGAGACAGACACTACACATGTCTTGGATTTTTTATGTTTGTGGATGCCGTGCAGATACAATTGGCAGCCAACTACTTCCTGCCTAATTCCCAAAAGCAGGAAGTGGGTAGTTTTTCCTTTTTCTTTAAGTGTTTATCCAATTTCCTCCCCCAGACATTGCCTTTGAATTGTCCCCCACTGTCCTTTCAGGCAGAATATTCCAGACCACAAAAAGGAAACATTGGCTGTTAATTATCTTCACCTTTTGATGATCCTCCTGCTTGTGGGAACAGTGTCTCCTCAACAAAATCCTTTCAGAATTTTAAACACTTCCATTAAATCTTTTCAACTTCTTTTACCGGATGTGGGTATCGCTGGCTTGTTGCCCATCCCCAACTGCCCTTGAACTGGGTGTCTTGCCAGGCCCTTACATTGGGCAGTTGAGGGTCAGTCATGTTACTGTGGGTCTGAAGTCACATGCAAGGTTGGCAGATTTTCTTCTCTAAAGGGCATCAGTGAACCAGAGGCGTGTCTCATCAATACCGGTACTGAGACTAATGTTATAGTGCATTCATTGAATATAAACTCCACCTTCTGCAGTGTGGGATTTAAACGTATGCCCGCACAGCACTACCCAGACTTCCAGATTGTGAGTTCAGTAACATTACCACGATGCCACTGCCATGCCATGCCTTACTCTAAGGCCAACTCCAAATTCATCAGTAGAAACCAAACAACTGGAAACCAGAAGCAAAAACAGAAATTGCTGGATAAACTCAGCAGCTCTGGTAGCATCTGTGGAGAGAAAGCAGAGTTAATGGTCCAGTGACCCTGAGAAAGTTCTGATTCTGAGGAAAGGTCACTGGACCCAAAACGGTAACTCTGCTTTCTCTCTACAGATGCTGCTAAACCTGCTGAGTTTTTCCAGCAATTTGTATTTTTGTTTCAAATTCATCAGTCTTTGCAGAGGTCTTGGCTCGATAATAGTCCATTGTGAGCCAGAAAGGTGCAGAATCAGATGCTAGTCCAGTCACCTGAGACCTCTATTCCTGATGAAGGGCTTTTACCCGAAACGTCGATTTTCCTGCTCCTCGGATGCTGCCTGACCTGCTGTGCTTTTCCAGCACCACTCTAATATAGACTTCTGGCGTAATGCCAAGTGTGTGTTGCATTGTTGGAGGTGCTGTCTTACTCTGTTAATAGTTGCTGAAGACCCCATTGCCCTTCTTTCAATGAACGGTAAGTGAGGTTCCACCACAGATCAGTGTGAGATGATGCACTTGGGCAGGACGAACAAGGCAAGAGGATATATGATGCAGGGTAGGGACCTGGGAAGTTCCAAGGATAAGAGGGTCCTTTCCAAACGGAAAGTGGAGCACTGCAGCAAGCCTGAGACAGAGACATTGTTCAGGAAACAAAGTGGTGTGTTGAAGTGGCAGGCAACTGGAAGCTCTTCTGGTTCTTCAATTGAAGCTCAGCCCAAGCTAGAACAAAAGCATCTCATTTTTCGCTTGGGAACCCAGCAGTTTTCTGCACTCAATATTGAACTCAACAGTTTCTGGGCCTGAGCACTTTCTCCAATGTCCTTGCCCCAACCCCCACACAGTAGGCCTTGGGCTACTACCACACACAACCCATTGTCAGCCACTAATGGCCGCCATTAGCAGCTATTGATTCTCCCAGGTTGACCTTTAGCCATTCCTATCAAAAAGTGTGGTGCTGGAAAAGCACAGCCGGTCAGGCAGCATCTGAGGAGCAGGACAGTTGACGTTTCAAGCATAAGCCCTTCATCAGGAAGGGCTTCTTGATGAAAGGCTTGTGCCCGAAATGTCGACTCTCCTGTTCCTCAGATGCTGCCTGACCGGCTGTGCTTTTCCAGCACCAACGCTCGTGGACTCTGATCTCCAGCATCTCCAGTGTTTACTTGCTCCTTAGCCATTCCTTTGTCTGTTCAATTGTTTTCCTTTCTCTCTCCCAGCTCTATTTCCATCTACCATTTACTCTTTCCTCCCCTCCCAGCCCATTTTCACCATACTTAAGAACATTTTTGGAGTGACAATCAGTTCTGAAGGAGGATCACTGGACCTGAAATGCTTTCCCTCCACAGACGCTGCCAGACCTGCAGAGTTTTTCCAGCAATGTTTGATTTAGTGCCCTTCGGCCCCCAATCCGAAATGCAGAAAAATAAAAAGATACAGTCATTGCACAAAGGTTAGTGAAAATATAGAACTCTCTGACAACACTGAGGGTCAATAAAAACATCAAATTGAGTTTGGGAGGTTTTTAATGAGTTGCTGGAAAAGCTCAGCAGGTCTGGCAGCATCTGTGCAGAGAAATCAGAGTTGATGGTTCGGGTCTGGTGACCCTTCCTCAGAATGTTCTGAGGAAGGGTCACTGGACGTGAAACATTAACTCTGATTTCTCTTCACAGATGCTGCCAGACCTGCTGAGCTTTTCCAGCAATTTCTGTTTTTGTTTCTGATTTACAGCGTTGAAGTTCTTTCGGTTTTTGTAATGTGTACGATGGAATTGGAAACAGATCAGCTGTAACGAAAGCGAATGAGCGAGCAGGCTTGAGAGTCCGTTGGAATCTGTCTGTCCCAGCGACTCCATTATTCTACCAACCTATCAAAAGAACTAATTGTACCATTTTGTTTGATGGAGGCGTGTTTTCCTGTCAGGCCCCTTTGATTGCCTTCCTGATGTTGTTTGCAACAAGTTCAATGTAGGGTGTTAAAGAATGTCAAGCCTCTATCAATAGCGATCATGTGATGACTGCAATGGCTTCATTCCACAATTGCATGCCAGCATTGGCACTTTGTAACTTTCACCAGTGAATACAAAAGCCAAGCAAGCTCAAAGTGTGTGGGAAAACAAACCTCGCAAGTTCAGCAAAAGCAGAAAAACACATTCACAACTCCAGCAATCAAACGGGGCAAAGAGAATGTCTAATTTTTCACAACTGCACTCAGTAGGTTTATCACATCTTCATTTAATTTCGAACATTTGGATTGATTTAGAGTGCGACTGTGGCAGATACCAACCAGCGTTTTAAATAATTTTGAGGGCTTTTCCCGACATTTCCTCAAGAGCTACTGTGTTGTTCAGGAGCTTCATTCTTATTCTCGCTAACTCTTCAATGAGGTGTTACGATCACATAGTAACAAAACCTTCTGTGCTTGCGTTGAAGTTTTGGGAATATAATTGGCACAGAAACAGAATTGGAAAAAAAAATTAATCAATATCCTCAATAATCATCACAGTTTCATTAAACTTTATACCAAGGAAAGCATTCATTTCCTAGTCACTGCTGTATTTAAATTGGTACAAGACCGCAGTCATAAGTCAATAATTATTTTTTAAAAATAACTGGCACGCAGTTACACATCACCTGAAACACACTTTGCACAGGCCGGTGAGTCACAGCTAGTGCATTTTCATTACATCTATACAAAGCTGGAAGATTTTGTCTAAGTAGTACCTGGTCATTTGATTGCATCTCAGACTTCAATTTGACAATTGACACATTGATCATTATAATAGCAACCAACATAGTTTCCCAAATAGGACAACACAATAGCTCCATGGTTAGCACTGCTGCCTCACAGTGCCAGTGACCCAGGTTCAAATCTACCCTTGCGCAACTGTTTGTGTGGAATTTGCATGTTCTCTGTCTGTCTGCCCGGTTTCCCCTTGGTGCTGCAATTTCCTCCCAGGGATTGGCCATGCTAAATTGCCCTAGTGTCTAGGGATATGCAGGTGAGGTGATTAGCCATGGGAAATGCAGGGTTATATGGTGGGAGGTGTTTCTGGGTGGAATGTTCTTTAGAGGATTGCTGTAAACTTCTTGGGCTGAATGACCTGCTTCCACACTGTATGGGTTCTATGAATATGGTATCCTCTGAACGTTTGCAGCCTTAAGTTTGAGAATCACCACTCATTAGTCAAGAGTTTATTACTCTTGCATGTTTCCCACACTGCTGTTTAGCTGAGTATTCCTTTGACTGGTGTAAACCTGTTCCCTTTATAGCCTTTCTTCCCCACATTGCAGCCTCCCTCTCTTTACCTCAATGTCCAGAGCCTGGCAACCCCCACCTCTCTGGCCTTTCACTGCCATTGCTTACTATTTCACTTCCTGCCAGGCCGCATTTCCCTCCCACATTTGCCTTTGATATGTTCACTGGTGCTGGTAAGGAAGAAAAACATTCTGTGCTTGCAGGAGCAGCTCCTGAGAGATTCTGATCATGCCATGTACAGTGACAAACTTTCTCCAATCGATCTCCACTGTGATTGCTTGTTCCTAGGCACTCTGGGGATTGAATTCACCTCTGGATATGTTGAAAGCAGATTTCAACCCATCAGGGGGTGCCTACCATGCACATACATTCATGCTCATTTGCACATACACACAATACATACACGTAGGTACATGCCATTACACATGCATTGGCATACATGCACATGTGCCCTATGCACACACATTTGTGCATTAAACTGCATACTCACAAACACATGTACACACATGAACAGACACACACATATGTCCATGCTTAGACATGCATGCAAACATACACAGACATTATACAGGTGCACTACACATAGAGGCATATATATAAATGTACAGACTTTTGTACAGACATTTAATGGGAGTGCACTTAGCTGAGGGGAAGCAGAGATGAAGGCTCCTTTTGGAGTCTGTCCATAGGGGGAATTAGGAGGGCCTCCCCAACTGAGCCTGCAGTGGGATCAGAGTGGTCCCCTGGAAGCCCCCCCATGACTCAGCAGACCCATGGACTGCGATGGTGAGCAGGGATCATTTAGGTGACGCAATCAGTTTCTGCGTAGAAGAGCAGGCATTCACCACCTTCCCTGCCATTGCTACAATGCCATGTAGATGGGAAAGAGATGGGCAGTCCAGTCTCCACCTCCTCTTGCTATTTTACACCCCTACCCTCTCACAACGGCATACCCCACGCCCGCTCCCTAGCCCATCCACATATACACAGATACATACCCACACTCGCACAAATGTACACACACAAATACATAAATGTGCACACATACACAAATGCACAACGCATTAAAAGACACATGCACATGTTTACAAATATTAATGCAAACCAAGCATTCAAATATATGCATATAAATCCCAAACAAACCTTCAGAGTTCAATGCAAATAGAACACAAAGAAGGTACATTTCTTTGTGTGAGCAACAACAGGCATTACAATGCACCAAGTTATTTCTGCACAGTCACCTTCGTTTATTCACAGATCACGTTGTGGTAACTGGGAGACAAAAGAAATATTTCGTTGACTATTTTACGTCTTCCTCAATTATGTCCATTCTCAAAACTTAGCAACTAACTGGCTCTAGCCTATACTTGCTCATGGCATCGAGGGGAATTCTTGTCATTGGCCAGTCACTGAGAATGAAGACAGACTCAGGCTTGTCAGAGCCATGCAATGCCGCAGGCACCTTCTCCACCCGTTCCTTCAGAAACGTCTCCTTCGTTTCTGGGTAGGCCGGATCTAACTGTCACCCTCTGATACCAGCTGCGATTTCAGTCACTGGGAGTTTCAGCCAAGCAAACATATGGACAACAAAAGGAACAATGGCTCAGAGCTCCAGCACTGAAATGCAGCAGAGCCAGAACAAATTAGTGAAAGAAAAGAACAAGGGGAACATTTAAAGGAAATAAAAAAAAGCAGATAAATTATGAACTGATCGTCAGATCAAAGCCCAGGAAAGAGAATGACTTCGGGCATCAAATGTATAAAGATGAAAAGAAACCCAGCAAAGAGCAGAAAGAATGTAAAATTAAGAGAGGGCTTGAAAACATAGGTCTGCAAGAATGTCTCGAGAGTCCCTTGACAGAATTCATAGTCTTTGGATAAGTGGTCAGCCATTAACGACTGAGTTTGGGAGAAATTCTTTTTCCCAGAGGATTTCTGAACCTGTGTATTCAAGGTTGAGATTTAGAGACTCCCTGGGCACTAAGGAAATCCTGGAATACTGGGATATTAGAATGCATAAATCTACTCTTCTGAAAGAACTGGAGAGAATTAGACTCTAGATTAGAATGGTGCTGGAAAAGCACAGCAGGTCAGGCAGCATCCGAGGAGCAGGAAAATTAACATTTCGGGCAAAAGCCCTTCATCAGGACTACTCCAGTACCATTCTAATCTAGACTCTGATCTCCAGCATCTGCAGTCCTCACTTTTGCCTGGAGAGAATTAGAGTCAGCCATAGAGTTATAGGAGTCTTTACAGCAAATATGGAGGTCACTCAATCCATCATGTCCATGCTGGCCCTGTGAAGAGCAATTCCCCCATTGCATCCGGTAGCTATACAATTTTATCTCCCAAGTGTCAATCCAAATTTCTTTTGCAATTACTGAGCACATCGTCTTCTTCCAACCTTAAGTTCTAAGTCAACAGTACTTGTAGCATAAAATAATTTGTCCTCACATCCTCCTTGCACCTAGAACATAGAACATAGAACAGGACAGCATATGAACAGGCCCTTCAGCCCAATATATTATGCCGAGCATAATGCCAAATTGAATTGATCCCTTCTGCCTGCCCATGGTCCAAATCCCTTCATTCCTTGTTTCTTCATGTGCCTATCTAATAAACCTTTCGTATCTGACTCCACCACTACCCCAGCAGTGCATTCCACACTGCTACAACTTTCTGTGTAAAACACCTGCCCCTCACATCTCCTTTGAACCTTCCCCCTCTCACCTTAAATGCATGCCCCCTAATATTAGAAATAATATTAGAATTTGACCTTTTTGCCCAAAAACTTAAATCTGGGTCCCCGAGTGCCTGCACGATCGATTAATGGGAATGGTTTTCTTTGTCTATCTGATACAATTCCATGCATCACTATCAAATCTCCCCTCAATTCCATTTGCTTCATGAAGAACATCTCCATCCTAACCTATAACTAAAATTCTTCATTCTTGGAATCATTCTGAACAATTTATCCTTCAGACCATCATGCCTTTCCTGAGGACTGGTGACCAGAACTGGATGGAATACTGAGCTTCAGAAAATATTGACAATGCATAAACGCATAGATGTCAGCAGCAGGAGTAGGCCTTTCAGACTTTGAGCCCTCCCCTCCAATTGATATGTTCATGCCATCTCCTTAACCCTATTAATTTCCCCGCCACCATTTTTAAAGTCTTTGGATAACTATTTCCTTCCATTCCTACCCTCCAGTTGACCTTTGGCTCCCTAAGATTTCCGGGAGGATATTTGCACTCTTTTTTACCAAGGCGGAGCCAAAGTGAAATTTGACTGCAATAAAAATAAAACCTGGAATGAAATGTTGGCCACTGTTCATTGTAAATGCATCTCGTTCATTAATGTCCTTTAGGGAAGGAGATCTGCCATCCTTATCTGGTCTGGATACATGTGCCTGAAAAAACAGAGCAATGCAGTTGACTGTTAAATGCCCACTGGGCAACTAGGGACGTAAACTAAATCATGGCCTAGCTAGCAATGCCCACATCCCATGCACAATTTTCATGCAAGTATCTGTTCAATTCTTCTGCCATTTCCTTGACCTTCATTTTTATTTCCCTGGCTTCTGACTGTAAGGGACTTACATTTATTTTGACTAATCTTTATCCTTCATATATTTCTAGAAGCCTTTAGGACTAGAATTAGAATCCCTACAGTGTGGAAACAGGCCCTTCAGCCCAACAAGTCCATACCAACTCTCCAAAGAGTATTTCCCCCCAGCCCCATTACTCTACATTTCCCCAATGTACCTAACCTCTACATCGCTTTGCACTGTGGGCAATTTAGCTTGGCCAATTCACCTAACCTGCACATCTTTGGACTGGATGGAATACTGAGCTTCAAAAAATATTTAAAAAGCATAAATGCGTAGAAGTCGGGAGCAGGAGTAGGCCGTTCAGACTTTGAGCCTGCCAGCCAGTCAATATGTTCATGCCCGATCCTTAAAACTGAGGAAACCCACACAGACGTAGGGAGAATGTGTAAACTCCACGCAGACAGTCACCCAGATCCCGTGAGGCAGCAGTGCTAACCACTGGGCCACCAAGCTGCCCAATCAGATGCTATGTTCTATGCAATTCACTCTCATTCTCTATTTTTTCCCCTCTTGATCAAACTTTTTGATCACTTTTGCTGAATTCTAAAATGCTCCCAATTCTCAGGTTTGCTGCTCTCTCTGCTAATTTTGTATTTAATACCATCGCTAATTTCTTTTGTAAGTCATGGTTGAACTCTTGCACTGGATTTGTTGTAATTCATGTCCACATTCTTTAAATGTGAACAATTGTCTTTCTGCCAACTATGCCTTGAATAAGGCTCCCCAGTCCATTCTTATCCGTTCTCGTCTCATACCCTTGTCATTCCCTGGCCTCCGTAAACTTTCCCTACATTGCTGCTCAAAACTTTATTTATGAAATCTAACATCCCATTTATTTTGCTCATTCTTTCGTTGGCAGTCCCTCGCACACAAGGATGACTCTCCTCTCCTCTCAGGGTGAGTCCGTTGGTGGCCAGAAAGTCTGTTGTAGTTTCTGTAGGTTCTGTTACACTTGGGGCAGAAGGTAGTCACAGGAGGGGGGTGGGTGGGGCATTGTTTTCACTTGGCTTCCGTTTCTTCCCAATGGCATGTCTCAAAGTGCTCGACACCTTCCCGGATGCTCCTCCTCCACTTTAAACGGTCTTGGGTAAGTGATTCCCAGGTGTCTGTGGGAATGCCACACTTTACCAGTTAGGCCTTGAGGGTATCCCTGAGGTGCTTCCTCTATCCCCTGCCGTTTTGGAGCTGGGAGTATAGCACCTGGAGTGTCGGAGTTTGAGGGGTGACCTTATAGAGGTTTACAAAATTATGAGGGACATGGATAGGATAAATAGACAAAATCTTTTCCCTGGGGTTGGGGAGTCCAGAACTAGAGGGCATAGGTTTAGGGTGAGAGGTGAAAGATATAAAAGACACCTACGGGGCAACTTTTTCACACAGAGGGTGGTACGGGTATGGAATGAGCTGCCAGAGGATGTGGTAGAGGCTGGTACAATTGCGACATTTAAGAGGCATTTGGATTGGAAGGATTTGGAGGGATATGGGCTGGGTGCTGGCAGGTGGGACTAGAATGGGTTGGGATATCTGGTCGGCATGGACGGGTTGGATCGAAGAGTCTGTTTCCATGCTGTACATCTCTATGACTCTATGACTATGACAAGCCTGGGGAGTCTTGTGTTGGTCATTCAGATAACAGGCCCAACCCATCATAGCCAATCAGGCAGAGGGTCAGTGCCTTGATGTTGGCCTAGTTGAGGATATTAGTGAATTCACAGGATCTTGCACAGACAGCATTGATGGTACTGCTCCAGTACCTTGAGGTATCTACTGTAAATTGTCCAGGTCTCAGAGCCATATGTAAAGGTGGGAACCACCACAGCTCTGTAAACCATGAGATTGGTGTCAGATCTGAAGTTGTTGTCATCAACATGCTTTTCTCCAGGCGGCCGAAGGCTGCTGTAGATATTGATGTGTTTTGCTGACCAGCTTCTCAATTTTCATTCAGGTAGAAAGACTCTCCAACATTATGCTCAAAGGCAGGAAAGCCATAAGCTCAGAAGTTGCAGCCCCCAACACACAACTCAATATTTTTATTGTTAACCGGGGAGATCAAATGAAAGGCAGGTTCTAGGGTGGCACGGTGGCTCAGTGGTTAGCACTGCTGCCTCACAGCACCAGGGTCCCAGGTTCAAATCCAGCCTGAGGCAACTACCAGTGTGGAGTTTGCACATTCTCCCCGTGTCTGCGTGGGTTTCCTCCGGGTGCTCCGGTTTTCTCCCACAGTCCAAAGATGTGCAGGTCAGGTGAATTGGTCATGCTAAAATTGCCTATAGTGTTAGGTGTATTAGTCAGAGGGAAATGGGTCTGGGTGGGTTACTGTTCGGAGGGCTGGCAGTGGACTGGTTGGGCCGAAGGGCCTGCTTCCACACTGTAGAGAATCTAATCTAATTTGCATATCAATGGCTCACTGAGGCAACTGTATATGTTAAAGGGTATCTTACAAGTAGAGAGAGTGGTGCTGGAAAAGCACGGTCGGTCAGTAGTATCTGAGGAGCAGGAAAATCAACGTTTCGGGCACAAGCTGTTCATCAGGCCTCCAGCATTGCAGTCCTCACTTTCTCCTAAAGAGTAGCTGACCTCAAACTGTTTTGATTTTCAGCTGTGGCACATCCAGAACATGAGATGTGTACATTAAGCCTGGTAGGAAAAGTTCTAAAGTGTGTAAAGTAGGCCATGCTTTTGGATATGATCCTGGGAACCTTCAGCAGAAGTGAGCTGCCCTTTCCAACTAGCTACACTTTGGGAGAGGTAATTTGACATTGTTAAACATAGACATGAACATGCATAAGTAGTGCATAAACTGATGGAAACTGTCAAGCTCATTGGAACTGTCAAGAAAGCTGATTATCAAACTGTCAAAAGAACTGTCAAAATAGCTCTCCAACCTGTCAAACGAACTGTGAGATGACAAGCAGTTGCCATCTCCTGCCCTTTAGATACTTGAAATAAACTGTCTGCAGCACTTGAAACAAAATAACTTGCTTCACCACTCTATTGGAGTATACCATTACAGGATTAGAGCTACATGACTGGTTTCGCAACCTTACATTATGACAGTGGGGTGCTTGTCAGTCCACAGTTTGATTGTCAGCTCTAAGTGGTTATAAACTCTTTGAAGTGGGAAAAAGGATTTAACACATAATTTCTTTGAAATGGCAAATCCCAAAAATATTAAACAGTAGATTATCTGCTGTTCACTGGGAAAAAAATATTTGGCGGAATATACCTGACAAGTTTTTAAGAAAGATAAGACCTGAATTTCTTCTCAGATTGGGAAAAGAAATCTCTGGGTTGAAGTTGCTATGTTTTCTCACAGACTGAAATGTGGTCAGGTTAGTTGAAGAAGCTTTTGGTAAAAACACATAAAATAAACCTAACTGAAAAATCTCTCAGTGAAGTGCTTGGAAAATGTGATACAGTTTCAAAAATCAAAATACTTAATTGTTTCCTACCTGTGCATGCAACATTATCTGAAGACCTTACATCATTCTGTGAATGTCAGGTTTTGGCTCTCTTTAGAAAGAACTGTCAGAAGTAAACTGATCTTTTCTTCTGAATTGAAACATTTGACTCATAAGAATGTGTTCCTTTTTGCTTACAGTCATAGTCATAGAGATGTACAGCATGGAAACAGACACTTCGGTCCAACCCGACCATGCCGACCAGATATCCCAACCCAATCTAGTCCCACCTGCCAGCACCCAGCCCATATCCCTCCAAACCCTTCCTATTCATATGGCTCTTAA
Organism: Chiloscyllium plagiosum; assembly: GCF_037043375.1. Lineage (NCBI taxonomy): Eukaryota > Metazoa > Chordata > Chondrichthyes > Orectolobiformes > Hemiscylliidae > Chiloscyllium > Chiloscyllium plagiosum. Next base: position 18,024,913 of record NW_028270151.1, on the reverse strand, counting down.
ATGTTGCAATTGTACCAGCCTCCACCACATCCTCTGCCAGCTCATTCCGTACATGTACCACCCTCTGTGTGAAAAAGTTGCCCCTTAGGTCTCTTTTATATCTTTCCTCTCTCACCCTAAACCTATGCCCTCTAGCTCTGGACTCCCTGATCCCAGGAAAAAGACTTTGTCTATTTATCCTATCCATGCCCCTCATAATTTTGTCAACCTCTATAAGGTCACCCCTCAGCCTCTGACGATCCAGGGAAAATAGCCCCAGCCTGTTCAACCTCTCACTGTAACTCAGATACTCCAACCCTGACAACATCCTTGTACATCTTTTCTGAACCCATTCAAGTTTCACAACATCTTTCCAATAGGAAGGAGACCAGAATTGCACACAATATTGCAACAGTGGCCTAACCAATGTCCTATACAGCCGCAACATGACCTCCCAACTCCTGTACTCAATACTCTGACCAATAAAGCAAAGCATACCAAACGCCTTCTATACTATCTTATCTACCTGCGACCCCACTTTCAAGGAGCTATGAACCTGCACTCCAAGGTCTCTTCGTTCAGCAACACTCCCTAGGACCTTACCATTAAGTGTATAAGTCCTGCTAAGATTTGCTTTCCCAAAATGCAGTACCTCGCATTTATCTGAATTAAACTCCATCTGCCACTTCTCAGCCCATTGGCCCATCTGGTCCAGATCCTGTTGTAACCTGAGGTAACCTTCTTCGTTGTCTATTACACCTCCAATTTTGGTGTCATCTGCAAACTTACTAACTGTACCTCTTATACTTGTATTCAAATCATTTATGTAAATAACAAAATGTAGAGGACCCAGCGCCGATCCTTGTGGCACTCCACTGGTCACAGGCCTCCAGTCTGAAAAACAACCCTCCACCACCATCCTCTGTCTTCTACCTTTCAGCCAGTTCTGTATCCAAATGGCTAGTTCTCCCTGTATTCAATGAGATCTAACCTTGCTAATCAGTCTCCCATGGGGAAACTTGTCGAATGCCTTACTGAAATTCATATAGATCACATCTACTGCTCTGCCCTCATCAATCTTCTTTGTTACTTCTTCAAAAAACTCAATCAAGTTTGTGAGACATGATTTCCCACGCACAAAGCCATGTTGACTATCCCTAATCAGTCCTTGCCTTTCCAAATACATGTACATCCTGTCCCACAGGATTCCCTCCAACAACTTGCCCACCACTAAAAACCCATTGTATCTCTGCAAAACTGTTATTGTGTCTTGTCTGTCTATAGATGTGTGTGTGTTTGGCATGAAGTGGATATGGGCTAATCAAAATAAGTTAGTTGTTAACCATTTTAGGTAAAAACAAGCTCTATTCCTGATGAAGGGCTTTTGCCCGAAACGTCGATTTTCCAGCTCCTCGGATGCTGCCTGAACTGCTGTGCTTTTCCAGCACCATTCTAATCTAGAATCTGTTAACCATTTTATGCAACCTGTTGAAAGGATAACTTATAACTTATTTGCTTAAAGTAAATTAGTTATTTTTGAGTTCATTAAAGAAGACTGATGGAATTTCTTTCACTCTGGATAGTAGTACAAAAGAGACACTGATCGATCATTTTGGTGATTTATTAAAATATTTACACTTTTAGTATGACTCATGGAATAGTGAGGCTTGAATACCTGTGCATTCCTTCAGTTACACTCATAATAAGACCCTTACAAACTTTATTTAATCTCAGCATCAGTTCTGAGATCTGCCTATGATGGGTCCTGGGTGAGCTGGCATGGGAGGTGCATTACAAAATGTGCTGGATGGTTGGGGGGTGGGTTGGCACCAAGTTGGCATAAAGGTTAGAAAAGGCCTTGGATATGGGTCGTGGGGCATAGGTGGACAGAGAGGATGTACAGAATCCTCAAGGTATAGGTAGGTTGCATGAGGTGGAATGAGCTGGCATGGATATGGCAGGGAGAGTGTCAGCAGGGCATGAGAGGTGAGGACTGCAGGGCTGTCCTTGGTTGATTCCTGTTTTCATTGCGTCAATGAAATGCCAGTGCACTAAAGCCTTCCTCCTCACCAACCAGCCTCTGAATTCGCTCAGGAGCTGGCTGAAATGACTCCAATTAAATTCTAACCTGTCAATCGATGCCACTTTGAAAGGAAAATCAGAGCTTTCTCTTTCCCAGTAAGAATTCACCAAGCCAGGAATATCCTGACTCTATGTTTCTGACCCAGGAGCACAAAACTCAAGATAATATGGCTTGCCAACTTCAAAGCTCTCTGGATATGAATCCCCAAACCCCTTAGTGTCTACATCTAGTTCTTTAGATGCGTGCTATAATGTTTATTTTGTTATGCCCTATCCCTGCTGTCAAAGCATTTTACCACACACATCTTTTGGGTATTTGTGACAACTTCCTCTACAGTAATAATATTACATGAAAACTTTAGGCTATAGTTGGAAGAGTTCTCCATCGTCAGAGGCTCGATTTTACCCAACATTTTATTACAATGAGTTCTAAAGCATGCTTTCCTGTTGTTGGTTGATGTGTTGAAATGGAATCCAGCTTCTATACTCATTTGTCGATGCTTATGTATAAATAAGCCTTCATTTCTGATCTAAACATTTTGGGGGGGGACAAAATATGATGATCAAAATATAATCTTCAAGGTTAGATTCTGACTCAAAATCACAAATATCTAGATAAATGAGTGGCTGGAGAGAGCAGCCCCTAGCAAGTATACACAGTGGAATGGCAGAACGTACTAAGACTAGATTAGAGTGGTGTTGGAAAAACACAGCAGGTCAGGCAGCATCCAGGCAGCAGGAAAATTGATGTTTCAGGCAGGAGTCTTTCATCAGGAATGAGGGCTCCTGCCCGAAACGTTGATTTTCCTGCTCCTTGGATGCTGCTTGACCTGCTGTACATTTCCAGCACCACTCTAATTTTGACTCTAACCTCCAGCATCTGCAGTCCTCACTTTCGCTTAGAGTACATAAAGAGTTCATTCAATCCTTCATGCCTGTAACAGATCCATGAAACACACATATATCTAGCCCCAGTCCCTGATTATTTTTGACAGAAAATGTTACCTTTTCAAGTTTGTATCCACTCGCCTTTTGAAATTTCGCATTGAATCTGTTTCCACTATGCTTTCAAGCTGTGAATTGTAAATCACACCAGCTTGTTGTGTAAGAATGAAGTTCCTAAAACAAAAATAAGTTAAATCAAGCTTTTTGGATACATTGCATCATGCCACCAGGACAGGTGAGATTTGGACTTAGAACTACGAGACCAGAATTAAGGATAGCCACAAGCACTCTGTAAGTTGCTTCCCCTGTCAACTCCAATACTTCGAACAATTTGTGTCCTCTTGTTACTGACCTTCGTACCATTGGATAAAGCCTCTTCTGACATTACTGAACCATTCATGATTGTGAACAACTCTACCAAATACTCCTCTAACAACACCAGCTCTAGCTTTTTCAATGTTTCCTAATGGAAATCCTTTAGCTCTGGGCTCGGTTTGACTTATAGGAGGAGGCTGAATAGGCTGGGTCTAAATTCCCCGGAGCATTGCAGGCTGAGGGGTGACCGAATAGAGGAAGAGTTCTAAAATCATTAGGGGCATGGGTATGGTGAATAGTCAGGGTCTTTCTCCCAGGGTAGGAGAGTCCAAACCAGAGGCAATAGGTTTAAAGTGAGAGGAGAAAGATTTTAAAAAGACCTAAGAAGCAAATGTTTCACACTGAGGGTGATGTGTATATGGAAAGAGCTGCCAGAGGAAGAGGTGGAGGCTAGTACAATTAAACATGATCTGAATGGGTATATGAATAGGGAGGATTTAGAGGGATATGGGCCAAATGCTGGCAATTGGGACTAGATTAACTTTGGATATCTGGTCAGCATGGACCAAAGGGTCTGTTTCTGTGCTGTACATCCCTATGACTCTATGGCTCCATTCTAGAAAGACTCAAAAATCATGTTTTAGAGCCAGGTAGTCCAGTCAATTAAGTGCCAGACTTTTAAGCCGAGAGTCTGGGACACAAATTGCAACTGGGGTAAAATCAGCTCATTTTCTGCCTTCCTAAAGACATTGAAGTTATACCTACTCTCTCCCATGGACTGCAACAGTTTAAGGAGGTGGATCACCAGCAACTTCACAAGAACAATGAAGGTGGACAGCATTGCCCACATCATATGAAAGAATAAAGAAGCCAAGAGAGGAAGCAATAAGTGTGGAGATAATGTGTGCATATGACGCCAAAGAGGAAGGTCAGTCATGACCTTACAGAACAATAACAAATATTGAAATAACATGATGGCCTCTTCCTGTTTCTTTTCAGCCCTCTACAGCCTTTATATAAACAGAAGAATTAGATGAAGACCAATCTGATCACTTCACATAGGGTAACGTTTCACTCTCTTGTTTATATAGAATCTGTCCACCTCTGTTTCAAAAATATTCAAAGGCTCTGCTTCTAAAGCCTTTAAAGGAAGAAACTTCCAAAGACTCACAACCTGCAGAGGGGAAAGCGATCTCCTAACACTGTCTCAGATAGTGATCCCTTATTTTTAAATTGTAACCCTAGTTCTTCCACAAGAGTAAATATCTTTTCCATATGTACCCTGTAAAGACTCCTCAGGATCTCATGTTTCATAGGGGCATAGTGTTAAGCAGCAGGAATAGGCAACTCAGCACTTTGAGCCCACTGTGCATTTAATATGAACATGGTTGACCTTATCCCGGTCTCAACTCCACTTTCCCACCTGCTCTTCATCAGAAACACATCGCTTTCTTTCTTGAATCTATTGATTGATTCTGCCTTCTTTGCACTCCGGGGCAGTGAGCTCCACAGATTCACAATCCTCTGAGAGAAGCAGTTTCTTCTCATCTCAGCTTTGAACCTATCGCCTCTCACTATTGCTCGAGACTGTCCCAAAAGGGGGAGCATCTGATCAACGTCCACCTTATCAATCCCCTTTAGCATTTTATACATCTCAATCACTTTCAGCCAAGTCATCTCATACTCTTGTAAACTCCAGGAAATATGAAATATCATCCTCGTACGACAGCCTGTCTATTCCAGGTCCATTCTACTGAACATTCTCTGAACTGCTTCAAGTGCAGTTCCATCCTTCTTAAATAAGGAAGCCAATATTATAGACAGTGTCATACACAGTCAAAGTTAAAAATTGCACAACAACAGGTTTTAGTCCAACAGGTTTATTTGGAAGCACTAGCTTTCTGAGGATTGCTCCTTCATCAGGCGGTTGTGGAGGATAAGATCGTAAGACACAAAATTTATACTTAAAGTTTACAGTGTGATGCAGTTGAAATGGTAGATTGAAAAAGACCTGGATTGTTTATTAATTCTCTCATCTTTTAGACTTAACAAACAATCCAGGTCCTTTTCAATATATAATTTTAGTTGCATCATACTAAACCTTTGCAATAAATTCTGTGTCTTACAATCTTATTCTCCACAACCACCTAATGAAGGCACAGCGCTCCGAAAGCTAGTGCTTCCAAGTAAACCTTATGGACTATAACATGTTGTTGTGTGATTTTTAATTTTGTACACCCCAATCCAACACCAGCACCTCCAAATCATGTACATTGTCAATTGTCTTAAGTGTGTGCCCTTTGATTACTGAGACTCCTGCAAGTTGATATAATTCCTTTCCATTAACTTCACAAAAATCTTCAATATTAATGAGCACACAATTAAATTCGCTCTTAAACAATCCTGATCATGTTGGGAATCCAATACACAGCTGGTATGCTTCCTTCAACAGATTCAGGGGATTCAATGAAGCTGTTTACCATGGATCAAATTTGGGATCATGTCTTAGGGAAAAGAGTCAACTGTTTGGTATTGGGTTGAAAAGAAATTTGTTAATTTGGGGTTTGTGAATCAGTGGAATTCTCTCCCTCAGAGAGCTGTGGATGATCAGCAGTCAAAGATCAGTCACTCTTATGAACATATGGCCATGTTGTGGTAATGTCCAGGACTATTAATCCAGGATCTTCTGGAGACAGTGGTTCCAATCGCACCATGGCAGCTGGGTGGAATTAAACTCAAGCTAAAGGGGGAGGTGCTGGCACAGTGATGATATCACTGGATTAATAACCAATGTTCCCTCCAAACTGCACGGCTGCACTCTCACATAGTCGCTCTGAAGTTCCGCACACGGAAATCACAGCATTGTCTTCCACTTCCAGAAGTCACTGATGTGCACAGGCCCCAGAGGCCCATGTAGCCAGTGAGGAAATTCGAAGGCAAGCTGCTACAAATCCAGGTTGGTGTTCTGGATACTTGGTTCACAGCCGACTGGTGAAATTTGAATTCAATAAAATCTCAGATTAAAAAGCTAGCCGAATGGCAACCATTAGATGGCATTACACTGTTGATTGTCATAAAAACTAATTCACTAATGCCACCCTGACTTGGTCTGGTTTACTTGTGACTCCAGACCCACAGCAATACGGCCGATTCCTAACTGCCCTCTGAAAGGCTGAACAAGCCACACATTTCACAGGAAATTAGGGATGGGCAATAAATGCTGGCCCAGCCAGAGATTCCCACATCCCATGAATAAATGAAAAAAAAAGGAAAATCTGGTATAAGCTAGTCTCCCAGCAATAGTGACTGTGAAGTTATTATCAAAAATTATCAAAATTCATCAGACTAATGCCCTCTGGATGTAGATTTGCTCACTGAGCTGGAAGATACATTTTCAGACATTTCATCACCATATTAGGTAACATCTTCAGTGAACCTCCGGACCGAAGCATTGTTGATGTTTCTTGCTTTCTGTGGGTTGGTGATGTCATTTCCTGTGGTGATGTTATTTCCTGTCCCTTTTCTCCCCTACATCAAAGACATCTCGGAAATGACTGCCAGATTACTCAGACCCCTTGGCATCATGGTAGCCCACAAACCCACCAACACACTAAAACAGCAGCTAATGAACTTGAAAGACCCTATACAGACAACAAGCAAAACTGCCGTGCAAGGACTGTAACAAACACTACATTGGACAAACAGGCAGAAAACTAGCCATCAGGATACATGAACATCAACTAGCCACAAAATGACATGACCTTCTCTCACTAGTATCCTTACATACAGATAAGGAAGAATATCACTTTGACTGCCAAAGAGAGAGACACGCACAAGAATTCCTAGAAACACAGCATTCCAACTGGAACTCTATCAACAAACACATTGACTTGGACCCCATTTACCACCCGCTGAGAAAAAATATCAGCAGTGCTTCACCTGGAGGCCCACTGAAGATGTTACCTAATATGGTGACGAAACATCTGAAAATGTACCTTCCAGCTCAGTGAGCCAACCTACATCCAGAACCCCAACCTGAGCTACAAATCTCAAAACTCGCTTACTAATGCCTTTCAGGGGATAAATCTGCTGTTCTTGTTTGGCCCGCCCTATGTGACATCTGATCCACAGTAACATTGTGAACTCATAAATACTTTTAATGCCAAAGTGATCTGTAAGGCTGAAATGTCAAAGCAGAGAGGGGTGGGTTGGGTTGGATCAGATGTGGGAACCCAGGATCAGAATGGTGTTGGAAAAGCACAGCAGTTCCGGCAGCATCCGAGGAGCAGGAAAATCGACGTTTCAGGCAAAAGCCCTTCATCAGGAATGCCTTTCAACAGGATATCATTCCTGATGAAGGTCTTTTGCCAGAAACGTCGATTTTCCTACTCCTCGGATGCTGCCTGACCTGCTGTACTTTTCCAGCACCACTCTAATCTTGACTCTAATCTCCAGCATCTGCAGTTCCTACCTCCGCCTAACTGTGGGAACCCACCCACTCTGGTTTACTTGACCATTTCCGGCCATCTCCCCCTGTCAACACATCTCTGGTCCTTAAGGGATCGCTTCCTAGAAATGTTTCCGATGCTTGAAATTTTTCAAAGGACAGAAGATTCTGCACATGAAGACTTTAATGGCATGAAGGATGTTCTTGATTTCCAGGCAGTCCAGAACCAAAGGTCAGAGTCTAAGGATAGAGGGCATATCCTTTAGGATTGAGGTGACGAGAAATGTCTTCGCCGAGAGATTGGTGAGCTTGTGGAATTCTCTGCCACCAAAAGTAGTGAAGGATAAAATATTGAATGCTTTCCAAAGAGAGTCAGATATAGTGCTTAGGGATAAAGAGATCAAAAGAGTGTGGAGCGAAAGCAGGAACAGGTTACTGAGTTGGATGATCAGCCATGATCATATTGAATTGCGGAACAGGCTTAAAGAGCTGGATGGCTTACTCCTGCTCCAATTTTCAATGTTTCTCTGAAGGGATATGAGGGTAAGACAGGAAGGTGATGTTGAGGTTGTAAGATCAACCATTGTACTGAATAGTGGAACGGGTTTGATAGGCCAAATAGCCTCTTTAATGCTCATGATCTTTTACATAGGACCACATGGGGTAAATTTTGCAATTTGTCAATTCAGGACAGAGTTTCACATGAACCAGGAAGCACCTTAGGGAAATTCTGGTGTAGGCATCAACATGTAGTTTAATCAAATGCTAAACAGGAAAGCTCCTTGTGGCTTCATGTTAAAATTGCTACCAAGCAGCAATGTCCTTCTCCTCCCTCACCCCCACCATTATCTACCGTACCACCACCAAATTCCAGGTACACTGAGCACCTCTCTCCTGGCATCTCACTCAATCAAATTCATTCTCAGCCTTGATTGTCCACTCCCTACCATCTCTCTACTGAATGTAAACAGTCCAAAAACTAACCATTCTTGTTAGGAAGTGGGCTTGCATTGCCAGGGGTCCTGTGAACAGCCTCATCAGGTCATCCAACTTCCAGTCTTACATCTGAAAGGAAGTAACTATAACAAACGTAGCCCTTCCTTTACTGAGGCCACTGTGGGTTAAATCCTGTGACTAATGTTTCCACAAGTGGGAGAGAGTCTCGAACCAGGGATACAATAATCTTATTGACACATATAAGATTCTGAAGGAGCCTAGTAGGGCAGATGTTGAGAAGATGTTTCCTCTAATGTGTGTGGGGTGGGGGGGGGGCATTCTCAAACTTGGCAACATAGTTACAGAAAATGGGGTTTTTCATTTAAATTGAGATAGAAAGGATTTTTTCCCTCCCAGAGAGTAGAGAGTGTCTGGGATTCTAAAGGAGGCTAGACCACCAAAAGTATTTAAAGAGGAAGTGATTTGATTTTTTAAAATAACGATGTGTTGAGGGTTATGAGGAGCTGGTGTGAAAAGGAAGTTGGGATCTTGGGTAGATCAGCCATCATGGTGGATTCATAAAGCATGACAGGCCTGTGTATGAGAATGAAATGTAGCTCTTCATGGTGAAATCATTCCAGCAAGACTCAGCTCAGGATGTGGGATTTAATCATGTAAGCGGTTTCCCTGAGATTTTAAGGACTGCAAGATTTTTAGGCTCATCCGTGAGTGCATGTAGACTTTCATGGGTCCAAATGAACCGGAAGAGGCCATTCACCCCATTCTTCCAATGCTGGCTCTCAACCGGACTGCTTAAAAAGCCCCGACCTCAAATTTACCTGGACCATCTTAGACTCCTCCCTCCCCTTCCTAGACCTCTCCATTTCTATCTCGGGCGACCGACTCAACATGGACATTTACTATAAACCGACCGACTCCCACAGCTACCGAGACTACACCTCCTCCCACCCTGCACCCTGTAAAAATGCCATCCCATATTCCCAATTCCTTCGCCTCCGCCGCATCTGCTCCTAGGAGGACTAGTTCCAATACCGAACAACCCAGATGGCCTTCTTCTTCAAAGACCGCAATTTCCCCTCAGACGTGGTTGATGATGCTCTCCACCGCATCTTCTCCACTTCCTGCTCCTCCGCCCTTGAACTCCGCCCCTCCAATCGCCACCAGGACAGAACCCCACTGGTCCTCACCTACCACCCCACCAACCTGCAGATACATCGTATCATCCTTCGTCATTTCCATCACTTCCAAACAGACCCCAGCACCAAGGATATATTTCCCTTCCCTCCCCGATCAGCGTTCCGGAAAGACCACTCCCTCCGCAACTCCCTCGTCAGGTCCACACCCCCCACCAACCTCTACTCCTGGCACCTTCCCCTGCAACTGCAAGAAATGCAAAACTTGTGCCCACACCTCCCCCCTCACTTCCCTCCAAGGCCCCAAGGGATCCTTCCATATCCGTCACAAATTCACTTGCACCTCCACACACATCATTTACTGCATCCGCTGCACCTGATGTAGCCTCCTCTACATTGGGGAGACAGGCCGCCTACTTGCGGAACGTTTCAGAGAACACCTCTGGGACATCCACACCAACCAACCCAACCAGCCTGTGGCTGAACACTTTAACTCCCCCTCCCACTCCGCCAAGGACATGCAGGTCCTTGGCCTCCTCCATCATCAGACCATGGTAACACGACGGTTAGAGGAAGAGCGCCTCTTCTTCCGCCTAGGAACCCTCCAACCACAAGGGATGAATGCAGATTTCTCCAGCTTCCTCATTTCCCCTCCCCCCACCTTTTCTCAGTCCCAACCCTCGGACTCAGCACCGCCTTCTTGACCTGCAATCTTCTTCCCAACCTCTCCGCCCCCACCCCCTCTCTGGCCTATCACCCTCACCTTAACCTCCTTCCACCTATCGCATTCCCAACACCCCTCCCCCAAGTCTCTCCTCCCTACCTTTTATCTTTGTCTGCTTGGCACACCCTCCTCATTCCTGAAGAAGGGCTTATGCCCGAAACGTCAATTCTCCTGCTCCTTGGATGCTGCCTGACCTGCTGCGCTTTTCCAGCAACACATTTTTCAGCTCTGATCTCCAGCATCCCACCATGCTGGAGGGATCTCTCCGCAGTCCTCACTTTCTCCTGCTTAAAAAGCTGATACAAGCACGACAAGCAAATAACGTCCTTCAGCTTTTGGGATTAATTTTTAACAAATTGGCAACAGGGAGTGAGTGGGAAGATTTGTCCCACCCTGATCTGAATTCATGTGGAGGTGGGAAGGTGGTGGTGTTATGCCTCCATCATGCCACATCAAGTTTTCTTCAAATCTCTCGTCTCAGCATCTCTGGGGCTGGGAGTTCCACTCATTGCATCTAGCTCGGTCATGAGGGAGCCGAGATATAGCAAAAGATGTAAAAGCAATTACAATTCACCAAAATGATAAGCCACGGTGAGAATTTTCATACACTAAAATGATGCCAAGTGATAAAGTGAACTGACTCACACCTTACCTTTCTGCAGCAAGAATAGTCAGCATGGTTCAGTTGCTGGGCCTCAATGTCTCCTGGTAAATGGAGTCAGGGTCCAAATGAATGCACCCTGGGTGACATGGTGGCCCAGTGGTTAGCACTGTTGCCTCACAGCACCAAGGTCCCAGGTTCAATTCCAGCTTTGCACATTCTTCCTGTGTCTGTGCGGGTTTCTTCCAGGTTCTTTGGTTTCCTCCCACAGTCCAAAAGTGTGCAGGTTAGGGTGAATTGGCTATGCTAACTTGCCCATAGTATTCAGGGATATCTTGGTTTGGTGCATTGCTCAGGGGTAAATGGAGGGGAGTGGGTCTGGGTAGGTTACTCTTTGGGGGGTCGGTGTGGACTTGTTGGGCTGAAGGGCCTGTTTCCCCACTGTAGGGATTCTAATTCTAATTGCTGTTTCTGATGTTGCATTGTTGAAAGTCCTGCCCATTCGTTGAGATATTGTTCAGAAGTCTCACCTCGCGTTGCTGTTAAGGATTCCACAGCACTTCCCAAACAACAGCAGGGAGCTCCTTGGTGTCTTGAACAAAGTTCTTTCCTTCACTGACTCCAGTGAAAATAAGTTGGCGGGTGGTTCACATTACTGGGATCTCATCTGTGGAATCTTGCTGCACATAAAAGTGGTTACCATGATCTAATGGATTTGTGCATGAAGCACAAGTTTATCTCCAGGTTACACAAATTTGAGCCAAAAATGATTTCCCTTTCCTTCAGGCTCACTGGGTTAAATTCTTGGAATGCCCTCCCTAGTATCAGTATGGATGGACATTCAACACATGGATGGCAGCAATTTGAGAAGATGGGGACATCACCTTCTTCAGGGCAACTTGGAATGGAAAACAGATTTTCTCCTTACTAGTAACACTTGCACCCATGATTGAATTTTCTTTGTTTGTTTTTAATGTGTTCATTTCTCAGGAAATGTGCATTGTTGGTAAGGCTAGCATTCATTACCCACTGCAAGTTGAGAGTCAACCATATTGTTGTGGGTTTGGAGTCATACCAGGTGTGGAGAGCAGGTTTCCTTTTCAAAACGCATGTTAGTGAACCAGATGGATTTACGACAATCAACAGAAGTAACCTGGTCACCATTACTATCTTTTTATTCCAGAACATTATTGAAATCTAATTTTGCCATCTGCCATGGTGGGATATCGACAAAGCTGAGAGCACTGGCTTGGATCTTCAAATTATCACTACACCATTGCCTCCCCTACTAGTGCAATTAGGGGCAGCATGGTGGTTAGCCCTGCTGCCTCACAGCACCAGAGACCTGGGTTCAATTCCAGCCTTGGGCAACTGGCTGTGTGGAGTTTGCACATTCTCCTTGGGTCTGCGTGGGTTTCCTCCAAGTGCTCCAGTGTCCTCCCACAGTCCAAAGATGTGCAGGTCAGATGAATTGACCATGCTAAATTGCCCGTAGTGTTAGGTGTATTAGTCAGCAGGAAGTGGGTCTGGGTGGGTTGCTCTTCAGAGGATCAGTGTGGACTTGTTGGGCCAAAGGGCCTGTTTCCACACTGTAGAGAATCTAATCTAAAATATTCATTTATTAGTTTTGCAGGATATTATGGAAAATATGCATATTATAATCTTAAGGCTGTAGTGTACTGTCCATCAATACTATAAGGAGAGATTGGAGCGTGCAGCACAGGATTTTGCTAGTGGAGTCATCTGATCTATGTCAATATTTGTACACCACATCATCCTCACAGCCTCCCTCTCTCACCCCAATAGCACTTTTTAAATGTTACTTCTCCCCCACCCCATGCATTTATCTAACTTCCCTTAAAGATCATTGTGCTATTCACCTCAACTACTCTAAGAGACATTGAGCAATGTTCTCTCTGAGGTCCATGATCATGCAGCAATTGGGTAACTTGCCTCATAAGCTTCACTCCCTTCACCCTGAGCAGCTTCATCTTAAAGGCCCAAGCAATGGAAGACACACACCCAAAAAGAAATTAATGTGAGACAAACACAGAGAATGCTGGAGAAAATCAGCAGGCCTGGCAGCAAAAGTGGAGAGAGAACGCACAGTTAACACTTTGAGTTCAGTTCGACTTTTCTTCTGTTTCACTCAGCATAGCTGCTGCCAGACTTGCTGTATTTCTCCAGCAATTTGTGAGCTTGTTTCAAATTTCTAGTAGCTGCAATAGTTTACTTTTATTTGAGAAATTAATGTGAACATGGACAGTGATTTCCACATTCCAAACACTCACAGGGTTGGCTCCAATGTATGTTTTTCTGAATATCTTATGCATTTATTAGTGATTATCTTGTAGTGTCTCCCACCAGCGAAAACATCAGTCAGTGATAAACTATTCAGTAAAAAATTGAGAAGTGTCCAGAAATGATATAAAACATACCATGAAAGATGGTCATTGCTTTCAGATTTTATTGTTGCAGTTCTGTTACTGGTCTCAGTGTTATACTGTCGAAGTCAATGAGCTGTGCTCTTTGATAACATGCTAAGTTTAACATGCTGTTTTATCCTGGCATGCTGCATAAGTATTGAAACTGCATGCGACAACACAATGCATCATACAAAATACAAGCTGAGTACATTGAGAGAAAGGGAGACTGTTAAAGAGACTGTGAAAAGGCAGGCTTTTGTCATGCTGACAGTTAATGGTCAATTGACAAGAAAACTTTGGATTATACGCAGGGAGGGTGGAAGAGTTGTTTTTGATGTAAAGGTTATGAGAATATGGAATGCTTTATCACAATTGACTATTCAATCTCAGTTGATCATGACATTTGAGAGGGATCCGGATAACGACTTGAAGAAAAGAAATGTTAAAGAGTATGGAATTAAAGTTGATGGAAGCTCCTGGTATGGAATAATGAGATGAATAATTTCCTTCTGTGCCAAAATTTGTTTGGCTCAAAGACTCCAGTCTCTTTAATATCAATACGACACTGTTTCCACATTGTATTGCAACGGTGGTGTCATCTAACAAAACATACAATATTCCTATTCCTTCATCTTAAAATCCTGCTTTACATTAGGCCTGTTAACCCTCTTGATTCCCGTTGTTTGCCTGTCTCAGGCAGAGAGATTCCTGTAGATCAGCAGCATTCACAGGCAAACACTTAAGGCATAACATCCATCTTTTTATTGGGGAGGGGTGCTGATCTGTTTGTGGCAATGTGGTAATGCTTTCTGTAAAGTAGTAGACCAGAGACACAGCATTTGCCCACTGATTTCACGAGCAGGGATCACTTGGCAGATGATTTTAATGGTCAACCTGCCATCGTACTGGTCACAATTCAGATTGCTCTTCCACAAACACCAGAGTCCCATTTTAAAAGCAAAAGGTCATTGACCTCCAACATTGGATTCTCAAATTGTAAAGGACACTTTACTGTACAGTGCACCGTTCCACTGATATCCTTTCCACTCTGCTTTATTTTGATTAATGCTGCTTCAGAGGTACTGTTAGTGTGCTTGAGGTGGTAAGGCGGAGGTAGGGGAGCAGGGTGAAAGATGGTGGAGAGTGTGGACAAGCAGTGAGAGGTAGTCAATTAACCGTCCTGCAGTGCCAACTGAGGGCACTCCATACAAACAGCGCAGATTCCTCCAGACAGCTGCCACCTGACAGAAAGCACATTTTGTTGTCAAAGGATAGGGAACCAACAAAGCCTTATTTAAATCCATTTCCCACACCACCACTCCTCACCTTAAGCTGGTGGTTGTAAACCTGTATCTTACGTGGGTTGGGGTTGAGTAGGTTTGGGCCTGGAATTTAGAAGAATGGCAATATCCTCGGAGTCTGCCACATCAGGATTCCACAGCGTCCTGACACCCAAATCCCAGCCACATTGAAGAATTGACTACTTGGCCATCAGAAAATCTGGACAAATGTCTGTAACGTAGCACAACATTCCTCAGTAATGCACTAGCTGCAGCATTTCTGATGGGAAAGTTCAGCCAAATCTCTGTTTTTTTAAAAAAAAATTAATGGTCCAGCAATTTCCGGACTAGGAAATACATCACCATTACCTTCAGTGTCATCAGGTCAAAATCCTAGAACTTCCTCCTGATGGCATTGTATCTCTACCTGCAGCGGTTTAAGAAGGCAGCTCACCACCACCTTCTCAAGGCAATAAAAACTGTTTCAGCCCAAATCCCGTGAGGGAATTTTAAAAAGTAAATTTTGTTTCATAGCAGGTGAAATTCAACAACTGCGCAAAGTGGGCAAGATCAAATTGGTAAATACCCTATCTGTGATACACCATTCCTGCTAAATACTCTGTGGTGTACACATTGAACATGTTCTTCCTTATACATTTACACTCTGGCAGTTAATTACATGTTTGTTAGGCATCCTGTACATCACAAATCCAGCCTGCTATATATCCAAACCATGTGGATCCTTCTGTTCTGCAACAGACCATTATACACTTCACTAAAGGAAAATGTCACCATCACTGCCCTTGGACTTCATTTCCTCCCCACCGTCTCTGTTCACACCCCGATCTTGTTGACAGCTGACTTCTGTTGTGATGCAGTCTGTGGTCAAATAGGCCGATATGCAGAATGGGAAGCCATTTAAACGAGCGATGTTAAAATGATACAGCAGCAAAATTGGGGAGGGGAAAGAGAGAAAAGTCAAAATAAGTAACAGCGTAAAATCAGTAACAGTAAGCAGTTTATAAGAATCAGCCACTGCTTATGGGGTAGCTCTAATCCTCTAAATCTGATGGTTTTAGAATCAAATTCCAATATTTGCTAATTAGAGCCACAGTTCATGAAGTCTCTGAAAACTCTTTCTCGCTTTATCTCAAGTTTCTATTCACTTCTGCAGGATTATATTGGAATCTGCAGGGTTTGTTGTGCAATATTACCATACAAATAACTTGTCCATTCATATAAAATTTTTTCCATTATTTTCACCAAGCACCAAATCGCTAGCTTTATATGGATACATTCTCCAATAAAACAACAAAAATTTTGATTAAAAAATACACAGTGTGCATGTGGATAACATCACAGACTGTGCACCAGGTTAGAAAACATGGTTAGAAATTCTATAATTTACTAATATCTCCTTCTCCTGAAGACATTCAAAATTTTATTTTCAGTGGGGTTTCAGTCATCTAAAACAAAGTTGTTAGTCAGTACAGAGTATTGCTGAGAAAGGACACATTTGTTGAAGCTTGTGTCTTGATTCATCAGAATCATTTGCAAGAATACAAACATAAAGGGAAAATCAACATTTATTCTGCATGATAGAAGAGTACTGATTGGTTGCCAAGAGGGTTCTGATTGGTACAGTGTTGCCATGTAGAATGCACTCATTAATGCTGATTGACAGCTAACAGCCAGGTTATGTTTAAATTTTAAACCAGGCAGCTCGACTCTAATGGATCGATTGATATCTAATATTGGTATGTCATCGAGTCATAGAGATGTACAGCATGGAAACAGATCCTTCAGTCCAACTCGTCCATGCCGACCAGATATCCCAACCCAATCTAGTCCCACCTGCCAGAACCTGGCCCATATCCCATTCCTATTCATATATCCATCCAGATGCCTTTTAAATGTTGTAATTGTACCAGCCTCCACCACTTCCTCTGGCAACGCATTCCATACAAGTACCACCCTCTGTGTGAAAAAGTTGCCCCTTAGGTCTCTTTTATAACTTTTCCCTCCCCAACCCCAGGGAAAAGACTGTGTCTGTTTATCCTATTCATGCCCCTCATAATTTTGTAAACCTCTATAAGGTCACCCCTCAGCCTCCGTCACTCCAGGGAAAACATCCCCAGCCTGTTCAGCCTCTCCCTATAGCTCAAATCCTCCAACCCTGGCAACATCCTTGTAAATCTTTTCCAGACCCTTTCAAGTTTCACAACATCTTTCCGATAGGAAGGAGACCAGAACTGCATGCAATATTCCAACAGTGGCCTAACCAATGTCCTCTACAGCCGTAACATGACCTCCCAACTCCTGTACTCTATGATCACCTGCACTTACATCCCCATTACTCAAACTTTCTTGCCAATGGCACTGCCACACAAGCACCTTTGGGTTCCCTGAGCCTTATAACATGTAACTTTATACACACTACAATAAGCTTTTTAACATGTGACCGAGTGTATAACCAAGACCACTGAGCATGTACATATTACTGAAGGCTCCAAACATTGCCTAAAGGCTAGTGGAGACAATTCCCTTACCAAGCTACTAGGATGTGGGTCAAATGAAAATTTCAAAACTGAGATTGCTAGGCTTTTGTTAGGCAAGGATTTTGAGGGATGTGAAAACCAGATCTGCAGGTAGAGTTAAGACATAGATCCAAAATCATCTAGTTGATGTTAGAACAGGAACTGAATAGCCTAATCTGGTTTCTTTATGATGGTTTGCTGAGGTCAACTTGTTGACTTAATTGTATCTGCCTGTAACTCAATGGGTATTCTTACCTTGACCCTGTGATGTTAACTGCTACAATGCATTTATGCAAAGTTGGGGGAGAGTATAAGCAAATGTGGATTGAGGAGAAGTGTCCTGTTTGGTGAAAGATCCCTTAGAATTCCTTCTACAACCAGAGCCATGTTTCCCTGATGTTCTGAAAGTCTTCAACTCTAGAGAGTAAAACAGCAGTGAGAGAATGTACAGCCACACAGTAACAAGCTGCATCTGACCTCAGGCCCACTGCCAGTGGAGCACTTCTGTGTTTGTTGCCTTCGCCTCGATGCCCTCCTTACATCCCCATTACCTCCAACCTGTCAAAAACTCTGCAGGACCAGGGGTGATGCAAATGAGACGCTTTCCAAAATCAGTGTGCAATCTTTGGAACCAATTCCACATTTCAAGTGAAAATCTGCCCACACTCTCAACTTAATAATCACAAAATCCTTGCAGTGCGAAAGCAAGCCATTTGGCCCATCAAGTCCACACTGACCCTCTGAAGCACATCCCACAAGACTCACCCTATCTCTGTAATCCTACATTTCCCATGGCTAATCTACCTTGCCTGCACATCCCTAGACACTACAGGCAATTTAACATGGCCAATCCACCTAACGTGCACACTTTTGGACTGTGGGAGGAAACCAGAGCACCCAGAGGAAACCCATGCAGACACAGGGAAAACGTGCAAACTCCACACAGATAGCTGCCTGAGGCTGGAATTGAACATGCATCCCCGACACTGTGAGGCAGCAGTGCTAATTTCCGAGCCAACGTGCTGCCCCTGTTTAGCATTTTAGTATAATCACGTCAATTGTCTCTTCACATGGTTGCACCACAGATTGAAACCCACTGCTGCCGTAATAATAAAAGTTACATCAGGTAAAAACCGAAAGACCTGCGGCTGCTGTAAATCAGAAAGGAAAATAGAAATTGCTGGAAAAGCTCAGCAGATATGGCACATCTGTGGAGAGAAATCAGAATTAATGTTTTGGGTTGTTTAGATTACTTACAGTGCGGAAACAGGCCCTTCAGCCCAAGAAGTCCACACCGACCCTCTGAAGAGCAACCCACCCAGACCCACTCCTCTGCAATTACCCTTTCACTTAACACTACAGGTAATTTAGCATGGCCAATTCACCTAACCTGCACATTTTTGGACTGTCGGAGGAAACCAGAGCACCTGGAGGAAATCCACGTGCAAATTCCACACAGACAGTTGCCTGAAGCAGGAATTGAACCTAGGTCTCTGGCGCTGTGATTTAAAAAAAAAAATCAATGGAACCAGTCCAACTGCGTTAGACCTGACCTAGCCAAGGGACATCCATCTGTGTCAAGATTAGAGTGGTGCTGGAAAAGTACAGCAGGTCAGTCAGCATCCGAGGAGCAGGAAAATCAACATTTCGGGCAAAAGCCCTCCACCCATCTGTGTCACAGCAACAGGCCAGAGGCAGCTGCCAAATCACTGAAGCCATCTTGATAACCAATCTATGTTCAGGATGTTGTATGGGCCCAAACATAAACCCTCAGAAATATTGTTTATGAGAAACAAAATCAACACTTTTTGACTGAAAAGTCTGGCCTCATAAATTTGACTTTTACATTGGAATTTAGGTTGTCATTTTTGCTTTCCTTTGCTACCACGTGTGACACTTTGATCTTTTATTATAAATTCTGTGCCCCATTATCCTGCCCCATTAGCTACCTGACAAAGGGACAGTGCTCCAAAAGCTTGTATTTTCAAATAAACTTGTTGGGCCGAAGGGCCTGTTTCCACACGAAAGGAATTTTATGATAATAGTCCAGCATTGAGCAGGTGAAGAACTGAGGCCCAGGAATCAACAAGGCCATAAAACCTGGTGAGGGATACTCCATTCAATGGCAAAGGAGCCATAAAATGGCTCACAATGGGATGCATTGTGTTCATTCTGTCAAGAATGCCTCTGCTTCTACTTACAGGAGCTAGAGAGCAAAGATGGGAAAGAACAGCTGAGCGGGGGGGGGGGGGGGGGGGGCAAAGTGGGGATCTAAGTGGCATTCAAGATAGATGGGAAGAACTGTTTCCCTTAGTAGATGGTTCAGCAACCAGGGGGCATAGTTTTAAAGTGAGGAGCAGAAGGTTCAGAGCGGATTTGAGGAAAAAAGCCTTCACCCAGAGGACATGAATCTCTGGAACTCACTGCCTAAAAAGGTGGTTGAGGTGGAAACCCTCAAGACGTTTAATAACTGTTAAGATGAGCATTTGAAATATGTTTGCATACAAAGCTATGGGCCAAATGGTGGAAATTGGGATGAGAATAGATGGATGTTTGATGACCAGACACGATGGGTCAAAGGGTCTCATTCTAGGTTGTAAAAACTCTATGACTGTCCAGGTTAGAGTCTGTCAATTGCAGCGTGTAAAGATAGCTCAATGAACTCCGAAATGTAGAATTTTATGCATGCTGGTCCAATCTGATAAAATTCCTCTGCTAATCTGCTCTATTCGGGGGTTGGGGCCTTGGTTTGAATAGTGGAAAGAGAATTTTACACACGTGTACAAAAACAATTTAAGACAAAGCAACATTCTGAGCTATCAAAACACGTTTCCTTAAACTCATGGCACTTATTAATGAGAAACAATGTAATTTTTTGAGGAACCATCCAGGCAATAGAAAATATGTATATATTTCCTCGACGTTTCCTCAGAATCAAGGATGAATTGTTTCTATTTTGGCCATCAATGGTTCTGCGATGGCCGACAGATGTAAAGTACATACCTGCAGACTTTGCCAATGTGGGACAGCTGCTTGGTAGATGGGGTTTTTTTTTGAGGTTTTTGCATTCCCTTCAAAATCTTGAATTCACCTCTCCATTTTCCCATTGAAGTTGTTCGGGTGTATTGGTGCCTTACTGAATAGACCATCTCCGCTTTGGTACGTTACAGGAGTTGGCATGTGATTTTATCTTCTTACTGTGAAGGTAGATACAGATATTCATCTTTGCCGCCAATGTGCCAGTCCAGCCTTCAGCCTTGAGGGGGAGGATATTTGAGGACCATGATCTCAAACCCAAGACAATGCTCATTGTTTACTGGGCTGTGGTAGTTCCCATGCTCCTGAATATTTCATAGAAGTTAAAGGCATGCAACAAGCACTGCAGAAGTGCCAGCTCCCTGTCCAGTTGGCAAGTCAAGCAGTCCACCATGAGCACCCTCTGCCATCCCAACAAGCATAGCATTAGGGTGCGAGTGCTCAAATTCAGCTCCACAGACTGGGACATGTCAATTGTAACATTACGTTGGACACCTAAAGCAACTACCCTGCTTGGATTATGGTCACAACAGGAGACCGCCAGGAAAACCACAGAAACACTTTCGAATTATCCTCACACTATTCCTGAAGCAATCAGCTAGAGGAAATGTAAAACCCAGAAACAGGTTATTTGGCCCAAATGCACTATATGATTATTTATGCTTCACTTCTTGATAGAAACTCATATAAGGATTTTCACACAATTGCAGTATTCATTTTAGGAATTGGTGAGTTTGGGTTGCTGGTGTTAACATCAACAAGAGGGGCTTTGAGCCTTGTTCCAACTGGAACAGACTCAGGTTCTGCCTTCTTGTCCTATCTGTCTTAAAAGAAATGACAGTACTTCTGCTGGAGGACCCGACATCAGACAGTGAACATATGAAAATAATAAATGTCACACACTGTAACTCAAGTTTGGCAAACACAGTGTGAAGAAACAATATTCCATTGGAAATTCCATTGCAGCCCTATGTGACCTGTAGAAGTCATGAGGAGAATGAAGAAAGTTTCTATTTTTCTAATGAATTCTACAGAGCGCAAAGATAACGCTGCACACCATACTGTTTCACTCTACTGGGAGTGGAAATAATTTTGAAATTTGATGTTGGGATTGTAAATTTTCCTCAACAGGTTCATCCTTTCCGGACATCACTGCAACAATCCCACTCCCCACTTCCTGAAGGCTGGTTCAAGTCCATCGGGCCAACGATCCCTTACATCATCTCAGCACACTTGCTTACAAGCCAAGACAGATGCTTGGAATTCATGTCTCTGTCTGATTGGAGTGATGTGGCTTTTGAGTGAAGTTGTATGGTCAATGATCACAGTCAAGCAATAATTTCTGCAATATCTTGGCTTTATAAGTGATAGTCATGTATGTGATTACCCCATCTTGTTGTATTTTCTGCTGGATCACTTCATTTTCAACGTAAACTGTCTCACAGAAATGTAGTAAATCAGGGATATAGTCCAATCAGCTCTTTCAGCTTCTTCCACCATTCAATAAGATTATGGCTGATCATCCAACTCTGTACCTTGTTTTTGCTTTCTCCCCACACCATTTGATCCCTATAGCTCTGAGAACTAAGTCTAACTCCTTGAAAGCATTCAAGGTTTTGGCTTCAACCACTTTCTGTGGGACAGAATTCCACAGGCTCCCCACTGTCTCAGTGAAGACGTTTCTTCCCATTTCAGTCCTAAATGACACATCCCCTATGCTTAAACTGCAACCCCTGGCCCTGAACTCGACGGTCCTTGGAAACATCCTTCCTGCATTTATTCTGTAGTGCTGTTAGAAGTACTCCGGAGCCCTGTGAGAATTGTTTAGGTTTCTTTAAGATTCTCTCCAGTGAATATTGTCCTAACTGACCAGTCTCTCTTTATTACTCAGTAATCTCACTTATGTAATGTAGTGACAGGCCTAGAGCTGAGATTCTGAGACATATTAAACTCCATTTTGAAAACATGCGTTATTTAACTAATTCTGACAAGTAAATAACTTGTGATGCAAACAATAGGTTTCCATAAAACTGATCTGGATCACTGAGCTCCTTTAGGGAAAAAAATCTGCCATAGTCCTCTGATATGGCCTTCTTGTGACTCCAGACTCACAATGTGGTTGACTCATAACTGCCTCTGTATTAGCCTAACAAACCTCACAGCTGGACAAAGTGATTACGCTTGTAGTTATTCAAGAAGGAAATCATCACGATCTTCTCAGTAGCAATTAGGAACTGGCAACAAATGCCAATTATACCTGTATTCCGAGAACAACTTTTTTTATAAAAACAGTGCAACTCCAGTCTGAGCTCTGAGGAAGGGTCACTGGACCTGAAATGCAAAATCTAATTTCTCTCCACAGATGCTGCCAGACCTGCAGAGCTTTTCCAGCAACGTCTGTTCTTTTTCTCCCTAACTCCAATCTAGTAAATCATTGTTATCCAATAAACTAAAAGGATAGATTCGGGTTTAAATTTGGCACCTTGGGTGAAGGGTTGCTAATAGTGTTGGGATGGAGGGGGGTGTGCTCAATTGATATAAATTATTAAAGTGTTAGAAATAATATCAACAGGTCAACTGGACACTGTGAGCATAAAGTGAAATTAATAAGGGGCAAATTAGGAACTGTATTTAAAACTGGTAAGCTGCTAGTTGAGGACACAAAGATAAAGTTAGATCTTAGCCCTTCAGGGTTGAATATATGAACAGAAGGAATATGTTGAGTCTGCTTTCACCATTTAATGGCGTGCACAATTTAATGTCACCATTTAATGGGACCATGGGCTAATGTTTTAGATTAATTCCAGTTTCCCACCCTATTCCCATATTCCCTTAGTGTCAAACAAACTATCGATATAGACCCTGAATATACTCAATGACTGAGAACACACAGCTCTCCGAGGAGAGAAAATCTAAACAATTCACAACCCACAGAGTGACAGGAAGCCTCAGCCTGAGTGAAGTCACCACTGCAACCTCACATGAAGGCGAAAAAAAAACTTGAATGCTTCCCCTGAAAGACTGTTAATACTCCAATAAGGTAAACAAATGGAAAATCGTATATGACTTTTCGTTACCACTGGAAATCTCTAAATACCCCTCCAGCCATTGAAATGCTTTTGGATGCAGTCACTCTTTTGATGTAGGAGATGTAACGGCCAGCACAGCAAGCTTCCACAAACAGCAATGTGAACACGCAGACTGTTTTTAACATGCTGGCTGAGGGAGGTCAGTACACTTTCTCTTTCTCTTTCTCTTGAACTTGGAACAATGGGTTCTTCAATGTCCATGTTGGAGAGCAGGAGGCGCCTCAATGTTACATCTCGTCTGAGTGGTTGCACATCTGACAGCGTAGCACTCCAGTAGCATTTACACTCCACATTGTTTCTTTCACCTGCCAGAATTCTTGCAGTTCAGACATCTACATTAACATTGGTCAAAAAATGCACACAGTCTCCTTAAAAATGTCAATAGTCCAACCACTGCCTGAGAGAAGATTGGTTGCTCTCCCTCCTCATCTCCAATGCAAGCAGATTTGGGCAGGATCAATGGTAACGATAGTGTTCGAAATTTTAAGTAGTTTTGCTTTTTGCCCACATGCAATCCCCACTTGGTTGCTGAAGATTAAAAGCCCCTTATAAGGGCAAGGTAATTGGATTACACATCAATGAACCGGACTAACAGAATCTGGAGTTATTGGATTAAGTTTAGATACGTACACCTGATTCTCAGCTCTATGTGGGTTCCACGCAGACATGGACTTCAAATCCAATGCAGCAATGCTGGAAAGCATACAGAGAATGTTAACCCACCACAATTTAAAACAAATGCATGAATCAGTGGGCTAAAGATAATGCACAACAATATTACACAATGACTTGAAGTGTCACCAGACTGACATGAGTGTTTAATAGTAGTTTGGGAAACATTGTCACAATATTAAATCACATTTGGAACCTGATTTCCATATTAGCTAGTTTCATATGGCACCAAACAGTGTGCAGATTCCGAAGGCAATGATGAAATCAGATTGATATCAAACCCTGCTATGCGAAGGTTGTTCCCGTCACTGGAATACCTCCAAAAAATAACATGGATTAATGGCTTGCTGGTCTTGGAAGGGGAATAACACAAGAATTATGATGATAAAAATTGGAAATATATTAAATATAATGGAGTAAATGTTCCTTTGCTCTTATCAAAGATGTGTCATATTCATTGCAACAAATAAAATATTCCAACATGATTTGTCCAATAGAATTTAGGATTATAGAGAACAAAATACACATTTCTTTTTGTGAGAGTGGTAATGCAGAACATAGAACAGTACAGCACAGTGTTGGCCCTTTGGCCCTTCGATGTTGTGCTGGCTTTTTACCCTACTACTTGTCGTATCAATAAGTGGTTCATTCTCACTTGTTCAGCTGTAACAATATCAACAGAATTGAGGTAACACATTGTTTTATGTGGTGTTAGGACCAAAAGTAATTGGGAATGATCTTGACTTAGTGGGAGAGTGTAAAACAGCTTTAAATTTGAACACCTCTACCAAATCTCCTCCTAACCATGTCTCCTCCAAGCGGAATTCTCCAAACCATATTGGAAGTGAAACTCCTCATCCCAGGAATCATTGTGCGAAATCTTTTCTGCAGAATGTCAGATCTTGGCTCATAGACTCAGAGATGCGCAGCACAGATCTTCCAGTCCAGCTCATTCATACCAACCAGATATCCTACATTAATTTGGCCCCATTTTCCAGCATTTGGCCCAAATCCCTCTGAACCCTTCCTATTCATATACCCATCCAGATGCCTTTTAAATGATGTTACTGTACCAGCCTCCACTACTTCTTCTGGCAGCTTATTCCACACACACACCACCCTCTGAGTGAGACAGCTGCCCCTTAGGTCCCTTTTAAATGTTTCTCCTCTCACCCAAAACCTACGCTCTCTAGTTTCATTAGCCTTTTTTTGTTAAGTGATTATTAATATAATTGGCAAAAAACATGAGAGATGCAAAATGGGCTGCCAATGTGTTGTTGACAATTTGACATAAAGCCAAAATGATCCAAATGGACACCCAGATATCTAAACATAGCTTCAGGGAATGGTTACAGAGTTGAGAAAGACCATTCAGCCCTTTTGAGCTGATTGTCAGCTCCCTGAAAGAGCAATTTCGCTGATCTCAATCACCCTGAAAACTACTTTTCTTGAGGTGCTTGTCCAATTCCATGTGAATGCATGAGCTGAACTTGCCTCCTGCAGAGCCATCCACTCCAGATCATAGCCACTGGATGCTTAAAAATTCGACTTTAGTTCTTTTGCTGAGTGCCATAAATTGATATCATCTGGATCTCAACCTATCCCCAGTAAAAACTGGCTTCACGACTCCTCAATCCACATCTCTCATGATCTTAAGCACCTTTATCAGATCTCTTTTCCACTCCTTCTCCAAGGAGAACAGCACAAGTCCTGCAGTTTATCCTTATAGCTGATCTCCCTGATCCCCAAAGCCATTCTCGTCAATCTTTTCTCTGAGCGGTCTTCACGTTCTTCTTAAATTGCGGTGTCCAGAATTGGACACGCGTACTCCATATAATTCAATATTAGTGATACGGTGAGCAAAGCAGGAAATGAGCCAGTGAATGTTAGTAGCACTGTGAAAGACTGTGTTAGGATATGTTACACATAATGACCAGACAAATTGCTAGTACCATGGACAGTAAAGCTTTCTCTGCATTGTTTGGACTACAGAAGCATTATTGCTATAAGGGACAGCTCATGGATTTCAACATGCATTATGACGTTTTACTGCAAACAAGCTACATCTCTTTGCAACTACATTCACAATTATTGTGATGCCTTGCATCATTTCAACAATTTCCACTTTCCTGGTCCTAACCACTTCTTCTTTGCTATGGACGTCCAATCCCTTTATATCTCCATCCCTCACTAGGATGCTCTAATGGTTCTCGGTTTCTTCCTCAATCAGAAGCCCGAACAGCCCCTTTCCTTCATGACCATCCCACGCCTGGCTGAGTTGTTCACTGATTGGACAATTTCTCCTTGAAATTTCGTACATATAAATGGGCTTAAAATTGTCTTATTGCGGGGTATGTAAGGCAAAAACTTAGAAGAGGTGAAGGCCATTCAGCCCATCGAATACTCTACCATTCGGTGTGATCATGGCTGATCTGACCACCGTCAACTCCACTTTCCTGCCTTCTCCTCATAACTCACGATTCCCTTACAGATGAAAAATCTTCTTCCCATCTGTGTTCCAGCCGTACTCAGGCCCTATCCCATCACTGTTTATTCAATACATTGATGACTAACGGTGCCATTTTCTGAGCAGAGTGGGCAGCCATGATTCACCTTAAACCACCCCCTGATAATCTGAACCTGCCAAAACTGTAAATCTTTTGTGTAAACAGAAAGGCATGACCTCCATGAAGACCTTAAACTTAGATTAACTTTCAAGAGGTTCTGTTGAAGAACAATTAATTGGCGAGTGGGTGCCCCACTTGCTTGCCAGTCTCGGGGTAGTGGAACAGTCAGGGTAATCATGAGTAGAAATATCTGAAAGCTCTCAAGCTTGAGGCACACTCACTTGGACAGCTTGCATTCGAATCTCTGCCAAGTCATCACTGGGAGGCGCTGCAAGCAGTACTGAGCAACTACTGCATTAGGACGCTTCATGTAGGGCTACTCTTGTATGCTTCCTCTGTGTTGAAGTCAGAACAATATGAGGATGCTCAACTTCCTATGTGGGCATAGGAAAGGGATTGAGGGACAAACCTAATCTCTTTTTCAAGCCATGAAAGAAAACTTACTTTTCTGAAATTAAACACTTCATGTTCAACTGTAATAGATTTAGTGCTGCTGAGTGCACAATGGAAAACATCAACAAAACATGTCTTTGGACAGCAATACTCAAACTGTGACGAGAGTCAGAAGATAAACAGTTAGGTACACACAGTATGCTCAAACTTATAAATGCTGGATGCTTTACTCTCCATTGTTTCCTATATTAGATCAGAGCTTTAAATCGAGACCGATCTCATGAACACAATTCTTACTGTACCTCCAAAACCTACAAGGAAACTTTGTAAAATTTGCCAACACAAAGTTCAGAGAGAAGTGTCACCGTTTTGTGAAATGTTTGACACAGCATGAAGTGGACTGTCTTCACTCCGAAACTGTAGGTTGGTCTCTCCCCGCTTAGACATGAACCTACTGGCCGCAGTAGTGAATCTCCTCCTGAAAGTGTCTCCTGCCAGGAAGTACAAGATAGGGTCCACACAGCTATTGAGGCTGGCAAGCCCGCGGGTCACCTGATAAGTGGCATAGACCCTCTTGTTCCACTCGCATGTCTCTAGCCCCTGGTAATACAGTCTGGACTGTAGGTTAAGGTTCTTCATCACATGGAAGGGGAGGTAGGAGATGGCAAAAACGGCCAACACGATGATGACGAGACGCACAGACTTGCCCCGGAGAGGTGTCCTCATGTCGTTAGATATTAAGGCCTTCACAATAAATCCATAACAGACCAGGATGGTGGCAAAGGGGACGCAGAAACCAAAGAATGTAGTCAGCATGCTGTAAATGAAATAAGTGCCCAGGAGCTCTTTCGACGTTGTATCGTAACACGTAATTGTTTTATTTTTCCTTGGCCCAGTTCGGGAGAAGTACAGTATTGGGGAGATGCCAGCCATGACCACAACCCACACGCACATGCACACAATGGTGGCTGATTTTTTCTTCAACCTGCCCAGTGATCTCATGGGGTGCACCACCCCCGTGTACCTGTGGACGCTGATGCAGGTCAGAAACAAGATGCTCCCGTAGAGGTTAACGTGGAAAATGAACCTCTGCAGTTTGCACAGGGCCTCCCCGAAGATCCAGTCTGTCTTGTTGAAATAGTAAAATATTAAAACCGGCAGAGAGAAGACGTAGAAGAGGTCAGCCAGGACGAGGTTAAACATGTAAACGGTGATGCTACTCCAAGGCCTCATGTGAAAGATGAACATCCAGAGAGCAACACTGTTTCCGA
Organism: Chiloscyllium plagiosum; assembly: GCF_037043375.1. Lineage (NCBI taxonomy): Eukaryota > Metazoa > Chordata > Chondrichthyes > Orectolobiformes > Hemiscylliidae > Chiloscyllium > Chiloscyllium plagiosum. The sequence continues at coordinate 17,996,399 of NW_028270151.1, read as the reverse complement.
TGAATCCAGTGACAAATACGATAATGTACATGATGGGCAGATAGTAAAACTGGAAACCCTTGTTCAAGGAGCAGGTTTTGTTGATGCTAGCAGTCAGGTCACTGGACAAATCTGAAAAATTTGATAACGTTTCCTGCATTGTATCCAAGTCAAGGTCTTCCATTTGGCATCAACAGGGTGGTGTTCCTCCCTTTAAGTAACAGAACATCTGAAACAGCAAATAATCCAGTTTAAGTTTGCATGATCTTTTGGGAAACAATTATGACTCATTAATGATCCTTTTGAAATTAGTGATATTAACGATACATCAGCAAATTGTTCTCATTCGATAGAAAACTTTACCAAAAAGTAAATAAATAATCGATGTAATGGTGCAAAGAAAGAGCAAACTTGCACTGACCCAGAATAGCGTAAAACAGAGGAGCAGAGGGAGGCCATTTGGTCCATGGCTGATCCGATAATACTCAAATTCACTTTCCTAACTTTTCCCCATAACCCTTAATTCCCTTTCTAATTAAAAATCTGTCTATTTCAGCCTTAAATATAGTTAAGAACCTAACCTTGACAGTTCTCTGTAGTTTAAAAAAATCCACAGGGTTTACTATCCTCTGATTCAAGAAATTCCTCCTCTTTAATGTAATTAGGTGACCACTTACTCTGAGACTTTGCCCTCTGATCCTAGGCTCTCCCACAAGGGTGAACTAAACTTTCTGTACCTATCTTGTTAAGTCCCTCAAAAATCTCACGTTTCACTGTGGTCATCTCCCATTCTTCTAAATTCAAAGGATTAATCTAGAACGTAGAACATAGAAAAGTACAGCACAGAACAAACCCTTAGGCCCACGATGTTATGCCGAGCCTTAATCCTAATGTAAAATATAGGAACAACCTACGTACCCCTCAACTCACTGCTATCCATGTGCATGTCCAGCAGTCGCTTAAATCACCCTAATGACTCTGCTTCCACCACCTCAACTGGCAATGCATTCCACGCATTCACAGGTCTCTGCATAAAGAACCTATCTCTGACATCTCCTTTATACTTTCCTCCTAATATCTTCAAACTATGACTTCCCGTACCAGTCAATCCTGCCCTGGGGAAAAGTCTCTGGCTATTGACTCTATCTATTCCACTCATTACTTTGTATACCTCGATCAGGTCTTCTCTCTTCTTCCTTCTCTCCAGAGAGAAATGTCTGAGCTTATTCAAGCTTTCTTCATAAGGCAAGCCTTCCAGTCCAGGCAGCATCCTGGTAAACCTTCTTTGCACCCTCTCCAAAGCCTCTGTATCTTTCCTATAGTAGGGAGACCAGAACTGGACACAATATTCCAAGTGTGGTCTCACCAGGGACTTTTAGAGCTGCAGCAAAACCTCGCGGCTCTTAAACGCGATCCCCCTGTTAATGAAAGCCAGAACACCTTATGCTTTCTTAACAACCCTATCCACTTGGGTGGCAACTTTAAGGGATCTATGTACTTGCACACCCAGATCCCTCTGTTCCTCCGCTCTGCCAAGAATCCTGTCTTTAATCTTACATTCAGCATTCAAGTTTGACCTTCCAAAATGCATCACTTTGCATTTACCCAGGTTGAATTCCACCTGCCATTTCTCAGCCCAGTTCTGTATCCTGTCTATGTCACGCTGCAGCCTGCAGTAGCCCTCTATACTATCGACAACATCTCCAACCTTCGTGTCATCTGCAAATTTACTAACCCACCCCTCAACCTCCTCATCCAAGTCATTTATAAAAACTACAAAGAGCAGAGGCCCAAGAACACGGCGGCACGGTGGCTCAGTGGTTAGCACTGCTGCCTCACAGCGCCAGGGACCCGGGTTCAATTCCCGCCTTGGCCAACGGTCTGTGTGGAGTTTGCAAATTCTCCCCATGTCTGCGTGGGTTTCCTCTGGGTGCTCTGGTTTCCTCCCACAGTCCAAGGATGTGTAGGTTAGGTAAATTGGCCAAGCTAAATTGCCCGTAGTGTTCGGTGCATTAGTCAGGGGTGAATGTAGGGGAATGGGTCTGGGTGGGTTGCTCTTCGGAGGGTTGGTGTGGACTTGTTGGGCTGAAGGGCCTATTTCCACACCTTAGTGAATCTAAAAAAAACAGAGCCCTGTGGGACCCCACTCAACTCTGACCTCCAGGCAGAATATTTTCCATCTACAACCACTCTCTGCCTTCTGTCAGCCAGCCAATTCTGAATCCAGATAGGCAAATCTCCCTGTATCCCATACTTCCTGACTTTATGAATGAGGAGAAAGTGAGGTCTGCAGATGCTGGAGATCAGAGATGGAAATGTGTTGCTGGAAAAGCGCAGCAGGTCAGGCAGCATCTAGGGAACAGGAGAATCGACGTTTCGGGCATTAGCCCTTCTTCCTGAAGAAGGGCTAATGCCCGAAACGTCGATTCTCCTGTTCCCTAGATGCTGCCTGACCTGCTGCGCTTTTCCAGCAACACATTTCCATCTCGACTTTATGAATGAGCCTACCATGGGGAACCTTATCAAATGCCTTGAATATGGTGAAATCCATATACACCACATCCACTGCTCTACTGTCGTCGACCTGTCTTGACACCTCCTCAAAGAACTACTCAAAATCTCTGCATAAGGCAATCTCTCCATATCCAAGTTAAACCTGGTAAAATGTCTCTTGGCTGTCTCCAGTGACAGTATATCTTTCCTTAGATAAAGAGACCAAAACTGTTTTCAGTATACCAGGTGTGATCTGACTATTCGATCTCTTTTGTAAGAAAGGTCTATATTCTATTGCCATACCTAATACTTGTTGAACTAATGTGTTCCCATTTTGTGATTTCAAATCCCTCTCAGCTGACTTTCTGCAGTTTTGCACAATTAAATAATATTCAAATCCCGTTTTCTTCCTGACAAAGTGCATAATCTCACATTTCCCACATGATATTGCATGTCCATTGATATTGTTGTTATAACAGTCACAGGATGCTCCAAAATCTCTTTTATACTCAACGAACTATTACTTGAACCGTTCTGATGTAGTTAAACATAACTTCAAGTATGCACATAACAAGGGCCCTAGAGCTCCTGTGGGTCAGAGGCAGTATGTCTCTCATGGCTACAAGACCTCGTTCAAGTTGCTCTTGTCACATTATGGTATGATGTCAAGTTTGAGTAGGTTAAGAATAATTAACAAGGATGGAAGGCCAACAAAACCATTCATGCAACCCTTTTAACTTCCTAAGATGTTTCACAGAAACATTAGGAAGCTAAACAGAAGCTTTATTTAATGCCTGATCTGAAAGAGGGTAGGAAATGTAATCTTTCTTCAATTTTTCTCCCTTATCAATCATTCTAACTCAAGATGTAATCTAAAGCTTCAGACATGCTATAGCAGGAATGTTGTTACTGTAGTACTGCAGTTCCTGTATGAAGTTGGCTTGAAACCAGAGACATGGAGGTCAGTGGCATTAAAGTGGAGAGAGTTTCCCTGGAGGCACGGACTCACGCTCTTTCTTGTGGTTGACTACCCCACCCACTTCAATGAAACAGCAGCAATTATATAACATCTTGAAAACAGGAAGTTCCAGGCTCAAATCCCATTCAGAAACTTGAGGACATCAAGGCTGAAAATTTCAGTAACGTGCTGAGGAAGTTGCTGCATTGTTGGAGGTTCCACATCTCACACAATACCCCATATTCCCTCTCAGGTCTAACTTTAAGTTTCCAGAGAGTTTTAAGAAGCGCAGGATAGCTTCTTTTGTGGCCTGGCCAAAACACACTCCCCAATCAGCAAGACACACACATAATCCAGTTGTTAATGCACTCTTTACTGGGAATTTGCTGAGTACAAATTGGCTGCATTTCAACAAATACTGCATTTCAGAAGATGTCACCAGCGGTGAAAGCATTAGGATTCCCTGTCGTTAAGAAAGACATTATATAATTTTGGGTCTTTCTTTTAAACATCCCAGGGCTGTTCACTGGAGAATTATCAGAGAAACATTGGCACCAAGTTTCATGAAAAGCTATGACAAGAGAAGAGGAAAAAGAACACTGGCTATACAAAGAGGTGTAGGTAGTACAATCACCGATTTGTAAACGTTGTGCCATGGTTTGGGAAGAGGAAGGGACCACAAAATAACTCAAAAGGTACTTGCTTTGAGTCAATGAATTGAAACCTATGCCTCACTCTTCCAGGTTGGCTCAGTCTTTCGGAACAATTTCAGAATTGAAGTAATTGTCCTGTGTGGTATTCAAATTCTGTAATGTGACTAATAAGCAATATTGTCAGCAACTTCTTTTAAAAAAAATGCTTCGTTAAAGAAGCTGCAAGCAGTGATGTATGAGTGAGAAACTGAGATTGAGAGATAAAGAGAGTTATGACAGGAATTCATCAGCTTAGGATCAAGGCAGTGGAAGGTACGACCGCTTAGGAAACAAGGAAATTGGGAATGCACCAAGTGTTCTGAATTGGATCAGTGTGAAGAGCTATAGAACCACTCTTGCTGTAGGACTGGACATCAGGAGGGAAAATGTAAACATAAGATGAGAATGAAAATCATGACATTGCCAGAGTGTGAATGCATCAGCAAGTAAAGGCAATGGGGCGAAAGAGAATTTGATACAAGTTATAACATGGGCAGCAGAGGTTTGAATGTGCTCAGGTTTACAGTGGGTGGTAAGTGGGAGGCTGGCCAAGAAAGCATTGGAATAGTCAAATCTATTGGTAACAGAGCATTACACAGGTTTAGTATTGTTAAGAAACTATATCTGATTCATATAAATGTGTAATGCAGGAGGGAAGCTTGCATTTAAACTGAACATAATTTCTCTCTATCTGCCAATGAACTTACATATAGTGTACGATTAAAAAAAAAAGTACTGATCTTTGCAATGCCAAAAAGTCATCTACAAACCGTGTAGTTGATGAGGTTAATGAATGTATAGTGCTGCTTAAGAGAGCATTATTGGTTGTTGCAGTGCATCTTGTAGATGGTACATATTGCTGCAACTGCACTAACTGCAGAGGGACTGAAGGTTTGAGGTGGATAGGGTGCTGACCAGTTGGGCTTTGGCTCCTTTGGTGTCAAGCTTTTTGAGTGTTGTTGGAGCTGTATTCATCGAGACAACATCCCATCACACCCGAGGTGTGCTTTGGAGATGTTGAGCAGGCTTTAGGAGATGAATTATCTTGGAATTCAGAGCTTCTGACCAGCCCTTGTAGCCAGAATATTTATATGGAGGCCCTGACAACTGTCTGATCAACAGTACCTCTCATGACTTTGATGGTTCTTGGCTTAAATCAACTGTGTTTCTAAGCGCAGCTCATTAGCTGGTATAGTGGTATCAAAAGACACTCAAGATACTTGACATCATCCAGGACAAGCAGCCCGCTTGACAGGCACCAGATCCACAAACATTCAGATACTCCACCACTGGCGCTGAGTTGCAGCAGTGTGTATCGTAAGTGAATGCACTGAAGAAATTCACCAAAGATCCTTAGACAGCATATTCCAACCCACAATCACTTGCAACTAGAAGGACAAGGGCAGCAGGTACATGGGAACACTACGACCAGCAAGTCCCCATCCAAGCCACACACCATCCTGACTTGAAAGTACATCACTGTTCCTTCACTGGGTCAAAATCCTGGAATTCCCTCCCAACATTGGCAGCATTGTGGGTCTACTTACAACATATGGACTGCAGCAGTTCAAGAAGACAGTTCACCACCTTCTCAAGGACAACTAGGAATGGGCAATAAATGCTGGCCCAGCCAGCAATGCCCATGTCCCATGAGTGTAGAAAAAGACCATAATGACCCATAGACATGCCTCACTGACCTTGAGTTACAAACCATGGTCACACATGCAGCTGGATTTTCACTTCAGCTTAAGCCCTTGTAGTTGTTGCGATCATTATACACTCAACATCTTATACTTAGGCAGCACCTTTAGCATTATAAAATGTCCCCAGATGCTTCATAAAAATGTCCTTGCAATGTAGTACTTTTTGTATTGTAGTTCCCATGTAATAACACCTTTAGGCCAGTAAAATCTAATACATGTCAATGTACTGAGGTTGTGCCTCTACCCATTGGATTTTAGAACAATTCATTCAGATACTGAGGGGACTTGACAGGGTGGGTGCAGAGAGGATGTTTTATCTTGTGGGTGAGCCAAGAACCAGGGCAGACTGGTTAAAAATTATGCATCTCCCACTGAAGACAGAGATGAGGTAAAACATTTACTCTGAGAATTGTGACTCTGGAATTCTCTTCCTCAGCAAACAGTGGATGCTGGGTCATTGATACATTCAAGTCTGGGTGTGACTTTTGATAGATAAGGGAAGTTAAAGGTTATGAGGGGCCAGTGGCCACATTCATATCTTACTGAATGTCAGAGCAGGCCCGAGGGCTGAATGGCCTTCCATCGTTCCATGTTCAATAACCCTCATTGTTCAAATCTTTGATCCGCACAGCATTGAATTGGATCATTCAGGACACTGTGCCTTGAAAGAGTAGTCCAACTGGTCTTATAAATTGAGCAGCTTTAATCTTTTTAACCGATTTTAAACTGTTTGGCAAAGGAGCTTGAAACATCAGCCACAGCTCAATTATTTGTTTATTTCTGAGTCAGAAAGTTATGGGTTCAATTCTGACTCCAGAGATTTCAGTGCATAAATTATGGATAAGTCGCGTGCTCCTGCTCTGTTGCTCAAATCAAGCATTGCAGGTAGATGGAAAAGAACTGATGGCAGCATTTCAGGTCAGACTTTCTTCCCCTAAACCAATCCGCACAAAACATAAACTGCTTTCTGGTGAAGCATCCTCTCCTGATAACATTAACTCCTGCTTCCTCTCCTGCCTGACCTGCTGAATATTTTCTGCTTTTATTTGCGATTTCCAGCCAGGACAGTATTTTGCTTAATTGAGTTGAAATGCATGTTTCTCCCCCATGTTCTTTGTGGCCTTTTGGTTCCGGTGCTTGTTAAACTTTGTAAGAGTGACTGCACTTGAAAACATTTATGATTTTGTTGGCTGTGAGTCATTTTGGAATGTCCTGAGGAAATGATTGATATTGTATAAATCCAAGTCTTTTATTTCTCAATGAAAGTTCTTGTATTTGAAACAAAGGCCACTCTGACAATCAGGTTCCTTCCAAGATTAACTAAGCAGTGGACCGATGGAAACGTCCAACATATACGGCACCTTTTCATTACATCTTTGGAGTAGAGTCCTCATTGTTCTAATATGCCTGAATGTTCTCATTGTCTTCTGTGGTTTTGCTACTGATTGAAGAGTCTGATGCAGGATCAGCACGGTCCATCAGAGCTGAGACCTTATGTTGCTATTGTTGACACTTTGTGGGGGGCGGGGCAGCACAGTTGTATTATCTTTTTACAGGCATATCGAACTTTGCAAGCTTGGCGCTGATGGTCCTCAAAAGGATGGTGAACCAAATTTTAGCATGTACCTTCAACTGCACAGTTTTTAACAGGAATGAAGGGGCATCTTAGAGAAATCTATAAACGTTCTAACAGACTTAGACAGGATGAACATAGGAAGGATGTTTCCTATGACCGAGGAGTCCAGAATCAGGGATCACAATTTAAGGGTACAGAGAAAAGTCATTTAGGACTGAGATAAGGACAAACTTCTTCACCAGAGAGTGGTCAGTCTGTGGAATTCTCCGCTACAGAAAGTGATGGATGCAAAGTATTGAATGTTTTCAGGAAGGAGAGAGAGATAGTTCTTAGGGCTAAAGGTATGGGCAGAAAGCAGGAACAGGGGACTGAGTTGGACAATCAGGTGAATGGCATACTTCAGCTTCTATGTTTCTGTTTTTGCATCACTTTCCCAGGAGACATGGTCCACAATGCTCAAATTTATTAGACTCTAAATTAGGATGCCTCTCATTTTTTTCTTATCAATCACCTTGATGTGACTTCCCCTGAGACCATTCCCCCAAGAAGACATACAAGATAAAATTAGGGGTCGCTTTTAACTCCAGAGGTGAGAAGATTTTTTTTTGGAAACGAATGTTGAATAACTTTGGACACCTCCACCTCAGAGTTTGTTCACAATGGGTGCAATGAATATTTTTACGCCAGAAGTGGACAGAATCTTGTTCAGCAGAGGACTCGAAGGTTATCTGGGGTAGATGGGAATGAAAAACTCAAAACACAAACATATTTACCACAATCTTATTGAATGGCAAAGCATGCTAGGAGCAAAAGTATACCATCAGCTTCTCAATCTTGCCCTATCATTTAATAAAATAAGGGCAGTTATAATTGGAACCTCAAATAATGTTTCCCTGAATAACCTTTCACTCCCTGGCTTAATAGAATCTAACTCTGCCTTAATAATATTTTGAGGGATCTGCTTTCCCTGTGTCTTCAGGTTCCAAAAGACTTACGACCCTGTAAGTTAAAGATTTCATCCTATCTCTATTTTAAAGGAGATTAGCACTGGGTAATGATTCTTCATTTAGAATTATAGAACCATGCAGTACGGAAATAGACCCTTCAGTCCAACTAGTCCATGCTGACCGTAACTAAACTAAACTGAACTAGTCCCACCTGCCTACATTTGGTCCATATTCCTCCAAACATTTCATATCCATGTACCTATCCAATTGTCTTTTAAATGTTGTAATTGTACCCACATCCACCACTTCCTCTGGAAGTTCATCCACATATTCTATGTAAAAAATCTTTCTTTTAAAACCTTTCTCCTCTCACCTTAAAAATAAGCCTCCTAGTCTTGAAATCCTCCACTTTAGGGAAAAGACATCTGCCATTCACCTTTTCTATGCCCCTCATGATTTTATAAACCTCTTTTAGGTCAGGCTTCAACCTCCTACCCTCCAGAGAAACAAAATTGGCTATTGAGGGAGTGCAGCGTAGGTTCACGAGGTCAATTCCTGGAATGGCAGGACTATCTGATGTTGAAAGATTGGAGCGACTGAGCTTGTATACCCTTGAGTTTAGAAGACTGAAAGGGGATCTGATTGAAACGTATAAGATTATTAAAAGATTGGACACTCTGGAGGCAGGAAACATGTTTCCGCTGATGGGTGAGTCCCGAACCAGAGGACACAGCTTAAAAATAAGGGGTAGGCCATTTAGGACAGAGATGAGGAGAAACTTCTTCACCCAGAGAGTGGTGGGTGTGTGGAATGCTCTGCCCCAGAAGGCTGTGGAGGCCAAGTCTCTGGATACTTTTAAGAAAGAGTTGGATAGAGCTCTCAAGGATTGTGGAATCAAGGGTTATGGAGATAAGGCAGGAACAGGATACTGATTAAGGATGATCAGCCATGATCATAATGAATGGTTGCGCAGGCTCGAAGGGCAGAATGGCCTACTCCTGCGCCTATTGTCTATTGTCTATAAAATTCCAGCCTCTCCTTATAACTCAAACCCTCCATCCCTGGTAACAGCCTGGCAAAGTTCTTCTGAACCCTCTCCAGCTTAATATCTTTCCTTTAACAGGGTGACCAGAACTGGATTCCATAAAATTTCTCACTAATATCCTGTACAACCTCAACATGATGTTCAGATCAACCAAACAGGGCAATACCCCTTGCCCAGTCAGCCTTCCAGCAGAGATTTTGAAATGTGACCATACAAGGCTTCTGAACAAACTTACGACTATCTTCAAGAATATCCGAGATTAGGCAAATACTCCTCAAGGATGCTAATTATGTAGTCAGCATCTAGAAGCAGAAAGGATAAAAAAACTTGATTCAACGAATGAACCTTCTCTCAATCACATTACGATCCTCAAAAGGATCCTACTAGATCTCTTACCAAGCAACCTTGTAGCTGACATCCTCCCAGAATTATTATGAAGTTTTGGGTGAGCTGTTGTCATGTTGATGGGTTAGACCCCCAAGTATAATAGACAGCTTTGGAGCTCTATCTACCCCAACAGCAAACAACTTCAAGAAAAAGTGCATTACACCCTGGTAACGATCTCCTCCAACCTCTTCTGTCAGGCAGAAGATACAGAAACTTGAACACACACACACACACACACACAAACACAAACACACACACACAAGCAGGTTCAAGATCAGCTTCTTCCCAGCTGTTATTAGACTGATGAACAAACTCCCTAGCCACAAATAATGCTGATCTTGCCAAGGTTGATCTAGCCTAGCGCACATCCTATGCAATGTAACCTGTGTGCCTCTAAGTCTCTTTGATCTGTACATCCTTGTTTACTATGATATGCCTGTACTGCTCGTAAACATAGCTTTTCACTGTACTTCGGTACACGTGTCAATAAATCAATTAATCAATCAAAGGATCCAAATCTTATCCATACCTGCTGGTTATAGTCTGAACTTGACAGTGTAAGTGAACCTGGTCTTTGGTATTCGTTCTCCAAGCTAGGATGTCTGAACAAACCTGTGCTAACTGCTTGATGGATATGTTTGTGATGTAAGAGGTCTGTTGGCTTTCTAGTAACAACCTTGTTAAACAAGGATGTGTCGTGGTCTCCTCACTCTTCAATTCCTCCCTTGACGCACAGCTGAAAGAATTCAGTGGTGACACGCCTGCAGGTATCAGTATTAAATTGCATTTGAGGGAGCTCTCCAGTTTGTCTCAACCATGTCTCCAGAAGTCACAGAGGCAGTAATCAGAGAGTTTCTGTCTACAGGTGACTGTGTCCTTGCTGCCCACAACAAGAAAAATGCACAGACAATGACAGACAAATTCCTGCTGTGAAAAGTATTGGTCTCCAAAGTAGTCTCTCAAGAAAGAAGTTATATTTCAGCCAGTAGCAGCCGTATGATACAAAGCTGCAGATATTTTCAGGTAAAGATCAGCATTAACGTGGCTCAGTGGTAGCTCTGTCCATATCTGACAGTCAGGATTTGGAGATGCTGGTGTTGGACTGGCATATACAAAGTTAAAAATCACACAACACCAGGTTATAGTTCAACAGGTTTATTTGGAAGTACTAGCTTTCGAAGCGCTGCTCCTTCATCAGGTGATTGTAGAGAATAAGATTTTCAGACACAGAATTTATAATAAACTTTTGCTATAAATTCTGTGCCTTAAAATCTTATTCTCTACAATCACCTGATGAAAGAGCAACGCTCTAAAAGCTAGAGCTTCTAAATAAACCTGTTGAACTATAACCTGGTGTTGTGTGATTTTTAACTTTGTATACGCCAGTCCAACACCAGCATCTCCAAATCCTGACTGTCAGATATGGACAGGGCTACCACTGAGCCACGTTAATGCTGATCTTTACCTGAAAATATCTGCAGCTTTGTATCATACGGCTGCTACTGGCTGGATTATAACCTGGTGTTGTGTGATTTTTAACTTTGTACATATATGACAGGAGCATCTGCACTTGATTGGCAGATGTGTACAGTGCTGAGGGAGCACTGCAGTGTTGGAGTAACTACCATTGTGAGGAATCACTTAAAATGAAGATCTGACTGTCTCCTCGGACAGAACGCAATAGATCTCATATCACTTTCCTGAAGAACAACACATTTTCTTTGTAGCCCTTCTTAATATTCCACCCCCAAACAGCAGTGCATTAAACCTCATTCAATAGACTTTTTCTTGTTGGACCTTACAGCAGACATATTGATTATCATGTTTGCATCTGCAAAAGTGGCTGAAAAACAAAAATATTTTATGGGCTTTGTAGGTGGACTCAAAGGTGTGAGAAACACTATACAAAATCTTTTTTTTAACAGATTATAAGCTTGGTAATCTTCAGTCATTTCTAATGTCATAGTTGTTGCTGATGATACATGGCTAAGATGGGTGTTAGCTATCAATAAAGTAGGCAGTCCACATACTTAACATTTGTATAAGAGAAAGGTCAAATTAACATGTTGGAATAATGGGAATTGAGAGTGAGGATATACTATTACAATCCATCTAATGTGAAGTAACCTTCCGAAAACATCCACCTTGTTTACCTGCACATATGCCATCTGACTTGTTCAGCATCACAGAATATTTACAGCGCAGGAGTCCAATCAGCCCATTGTGTACAGTATATGAATGAATGGTGCACTAATTGCTAATTTCCACCTTGTTCTCATAGCCCTGTACATTTCTCCTTTTCAGATGGTACCCAATTCCCTTGAATTGAACCTGCGCCCACTGTACTCCCAAAGGGCACTTCGCTAACCATAGCCACTTGGTAAATGAAAAGTTCATTTGGAACTTGTCAAGTTTCCACTGTTTCTTTTGCCAATTACCTTAAACCTACAACCTGTTCACTCCCCATCTTTCAATGTATACAAAAAGCTTTTACCAATTTACTCTGCCTAGACCCCCTACTGAACAGCTGAACATTTGAGTATTTCTAGTGCTTGCTTGACTTTGTTTCAGACTTCCAGTACCTGCAGTATTTTCCTTTTATATTCAAGTTACAAGCCAACAGATGCCTAATATAATAATTACGTTACTGACTAATCATTCCATCAATCTCCAATAGTCAGCAAGAGACCCATAAATCAGGACAAAGAAACAATCCAGTGATGGAACAGCTTTGGAACTATAAGCCCAAAGTCAACCACTTCTCCCAAAGGCCATCATACCACATCTACATCCTGTCTAACATGACTCAGAAACTGAATCACAATGTGTTCTTTTCTGATATACATTTGTAGCTGAAATGTAGATGTTCATCAGAATGATCAGCTGAGAAACAGAATGGCAAATCATAAATGTGGTTATACTGTCTAATGGAAAGGGACTTGGTGTTCATTATTTCCAACATTTTCACCTGTTTCTTCATCTAGAGTTCATTGTAGAATTGATAAATCACTGTTATTCACAACTACTGGAACAACAGATTTTATTTAAAAGATAAAAAATAACAAATACTTCTATAGCCTTTCATGACCAAAATGCTTTACAGCCAATGACACACTTTTGAATTCAAAGTTAAAAATCACACAACACCAGGTTATAGTCCAACAGTTTAATTGGAAGCACACTAGCTTTCGGAGCGACGCTCCTTCATCAGCTATGCTCCTCATCAGGTGGTAGCTGATGAAGAAGCATCGCGCCGAAAGCTAGTGTGCTTCCAAATAAACTGTTGGACTATAACCTGGTGTTGTGTGATTTTAAACTTTGTACACCCCAGTCCAACACCGGCATCTCCAAATTTTGAATTCAATGTTGTAATGTAGAAAATGCAGCATCTAATTTGAGCACAGCAGACTCGTCAAATGGCAATGTTATGGTGACCAGGTAATCTGTTTTTTTTTTTACTGATGTTCAGCAAATGCTAAATATTATCCAATACATCAGGAAAAGCATTTCTGCTCCCCTGCAACTTAGCCTCTTGGGATAGAGTCATACAACATGAAGACTGTCATTCTGGATGAAGGGCTGATGCCCGAAACGTTGATTTACCTGCTCCTCGGATACTGCCTGACCTGCTGTGCTTTTCTAGCACTACACTCTCAACCATGAAGACTGTCCAACCAGTCCATGCCGTGTTCCCAAACTAAACCAGTTCCACCTGTCTGTGCTTGGCCCATATTCCTCTAAACCTTTCCTATTTATGAACTTATCCAACTGTCTCTTAAATGTTGTAACTGTATCTGCATCTGCCTCTCCTTCTGGCAGTTCATTCCACACACGACCCATTCTCTGTGTAAGAAAATTGCCCCTCATGTTGTTTTTAAATCTTTCTCCTGTAACCGGAAAAATATGCCCCCTAGTTTAAATCTCCCCCATTCTAGGGAAAAAGACCTTTGTCATTCACCTTATCCATGCCCCTCCTGATTTCATAAACCTCTCTAAGGTCACCCCTCAACCAGCTATGCTCCAGTGAAAATTATCTTTTGCATCTATCCCTTCATTTCAATATGAAACTGAGTCACAGCGTGAGCTTGACTTATAGTTAGATTATTACCACATCGGAAAGTCACAGGCTCGGGCCAGAGTGTGGAGTTAAACACATAATCCAGACTTCGAAAGGCAGAACACTGTGGATGCTGGAAATCTGAAATGAAAACAAAGTGCTGGAGAACAAAAAAAAAGATGCACAGTGGTGCTTGTGAGAAATTGCTGTGTGCAAGTTGGCATTCCATATTACAATGGTGACAAAACAGCCTAAAGGTCTTTCCTTGCTGGTAAAGTACTTTTGGGCATCTTGAAGTCAAGACAAGTGCTACAGAAATGGAAATTTCTCTTCCTTCATTTTACTGGTAGAATGCTGTGTGATTGTCCTGACATAATCATGCCAAGTTACAAATAACCATTGTGCACATGTGCAAATTTAATCTGATTCAATAGAGAGAAATAAAACTGGCTTTTCTTCTCAACAAAGACACTTGGAATCACACAAATCCCCCGTAAGAGCTCTTGTTGATTAATGGTTTGCTTTCAATACGGGCTGCATTTGGACTTCTAAAATCTTCTCAATTCCTGCCAGGAGGTAGCAGGGACTGGAAGAAAACAGACATTCAAAAAAAAATTTTGTTCGCAGCGAAGTGTTGCAATGAATGTAGCAATCTACATCTCAGACCTTGTAATGCTGTTGCTTCTGTCATCCAAACAATACAGCAATAGATCACAGACTATGGTGGGAACAATTACTCTGGTCATGATGTGTAACAATATCATAACTTAAAGTGTAGGCATTGTTGCTTACAATGCACACAGTGACCAGAGATTATCTCTCCACTTTGTTTTTCAAGTCATTACTGTTCCCATTGTTGGAATGATTAAGCATCAGAGAGTGTAGATTTAAGTTAATTGGCCAAAGAAACAAATATGAAATAAGGATTTTTTTTGTTCACAGTACTTGGTTGTATTTGGGGAATTCACTACATGGGAGTATGGTGGAGGCAGACAAACTGTTCATAAGGAAATTGGATTATTATCTGAAAAAGAAATATTTGCAAGATTAAAGCCAAAATGTTTAAGATTGACATCAGGTGAGTTGAATTTGCAGAATACTTGCTCAGTGGTTAACACAGCTGCCTCACAGCAGCAGGGGGTGGGTTTAATTCCAACCTCAAGTGACTGTCTGAGTGGAGTTTGCACACTCTCTCCATGTCTGTGTCGGTTTCCTCCAGGTGCTCCATTTCCTCCCACAGCTGTGCAGGATGGGTAGATTGGCCATGCTAAATATTGCTCCATAGTGTTTAGGGATTTGCAGGCTGGGTGGGTTAGCCATGGTGATGGGGTGGGGGCGGGCATTTGGGTGGGAATGCTCTTTGGAAGGTCAGTGCGGACTCGATGGGCTCAATGGCCTCTTTCTGCACTGTAGAGACTCTATGAGAAGCAGAAAATTGGACCAAATCTTATTAGAAAGTCTAATAATACATTTTGGACTAGATGAATTAAAAAAAACACTCAATCCAATAAACTGATGCAAATATAACTGATTTCTATTCAACTTTCTTTAACTTGCTTACAATGTGGAGCACCTTAAATATGTCTTGTGTCTGAAAATCAGGACAGTGCATCTAATACAAAGTCCCTCCCAACGATACTGATAGTCAGCAATTTCTGCACAGTACAGAAAGTTGGAACAATAAGTACGTAATTTGTAAAATCTTTCAGAACCAAGTATTAATATTGTACAATCTACCTCTAACTCTAGTTCCTTTAAAAACGGTAAGTATCTAGAACATCGAACATATTTCAAAAAGAATGATAAGGTATTGTGGAAATGCAAGTTCTTTTTCCTTTGTTCATTCCCAATTCCACAAAGTTCCAACACAAAAGTACAACTGCTGGTCTTCAAAGTAGGAAACGGACTGGAGCCAGTGCTAACAGTGCTGCCTTTCTGATTAAATGATGAAGTGAGACTCAGTCTGCATATTGGCAGAGCTTTAAAGAAAGTCCCATGACGCTGTTTGAGAGCAGGGAATCTGTTTGGCCAACACTTCTCCCATAACAGAAAACAAATGATCATGTTTTTATTGACATTCTCTCTGAGGCATGTCCCCATGTTGCAAATTGTTGGTACAATGTCCTAAAACATCAACAGCGATTGTGTTTCAAAAGCGATTCACTGTGGCTTTTTCTGGCTTTTTGGGACTTCTTAAAGAAATGATATGATGCTTCATAAATACTTATTATTTCTCTGGTCAGTGTGTTTTGTTTGTATATTTAAAATTAAAAAGGGAGGGGAAAGTGCTAACATGCAAGCACTTGCAGGGAGGAAGCTGGAGAAAGGGATAAGAAATTGGAGTGATTCAGTTCGAGACTCCTGCCATTCAATGAGATCAAGACTCCTCTCTACATGAACGCCACATTCCTGCACTATCAATATATCCCATTGTGCCTTTAATTGATAGAAATGCCTTCATTTTTGCCTTGGACACGGTTAATGAGCAAGTCTTCATAATCCCTTCACACAGAGATTTCCAAAAGATTCACCATCCTCTTATTGAAGAAATTCCTCCTCATTTACCACTTATCACTTATTCTGAGATTATGTCTGAAAATGTGTTGCTGGAAAAGCGCAACAGGTCAGGCAGCATCCAAGGAACAGGAGAATCGAAGTTTCGGGCATAAGCCCTTCTTCAGGACTTCTTCAGGATTCCTGAAGAATGCTTATGCCCGAAACGTCGATTCTCCTGCTCCTTGGATACTGCCTGACCTGCTGCGCTTTTCCAGCAATACATTTTCAGCTCTGATCTCCAGCATCTGCAGCCCTCACTTTCTCCCTTCTGAGATTATGTGCCCATTTCAGATTTAGAATCCTGATGGTGTGGAAGCAGGCCATTTGGTCCATTGAGCCTACACTGACCCTCTGAGGAGCATCCCACCCAGATCTAGCCCTGTCTCTGTCGCCCTGCATTCCCCATGGCTAATCCACCTAACCTGCGCATTCCTGAACACTGTGGGCAATTTAGCATGACCAGTCCATCTAACCTGCGCATTTTTGGACTGTGGGAGGAAACCAGAGCATACCCACGTAGACACAGGGAAAACGTGCAAACTCCACACAGACAGTCACCCGAGGGTGGAATCGAACCCAGATTCCTGGCGCTGAGGCAGCATTGCTAACTACTGAGCCACCATGCCATACATTAACTTATCAGCCAAGTGAAGCATTTTAACTACATTACCCGTGACTCACCCCATGAGAATTTTGTAAGTTTCAACTAGACCACCCCCTAGTTCTTTGAAGCTCTACACGATAAAGAGCTAGTCTCCTCAATCTCCCTTCTGCCACCCCAGGGATGAATCACGTGAAACAAAATGAAAAACAGAATGTGCAGGAGAAACTCAGTTCTTCACTGGACTTGAAACATTAACTCTGTTTTTCTTTCTACAGATGCTGAGTTTCTCCAGCACTTTGTTTTCGTTTTTGATTTCCAACATCCATAATTCTGTGTTAAATTTAATCTGAACCACTGTTGCACTATTGCTGTGGCACATATATCCTTCCTTAGATAAGGGTGTCAATATTGTACAAAATACTCCAGGTGCCTTACTACTAAGGTTCTACACAACTGCAGCAAGATATCTTTCTCCTGTGGTCACATTTCCTTGTAATGAAGGCCAATAGACTATTTGCCTTGCTAATTGCTTGCTGCACCTGCACGCTCGCTCACAAACAAAACCACTCAGATCCTTTTAGATACTCACACTTTCCAACCTCTCTCCCTTTCAGAAATAGTCTCCCTTTCCATTTCGTTTCTACCAAAGTGAATAACTTAAAACTTATTCAGTTTATATTACATCTGCCATGTTCTAGTCTATTCACTTTTTCTGTCCAAGTTCACTTGAAGTGTCCTTGTACCCTCCTTCCAACTTAAGTTCCCACCCAAATTGGTGTCGTTGGCAAACATGGAAATATTACAACTGGTCCCCACAACCAAATTATTTATACAGATTGTGAACTGAAGGTCCTCCAGCACGGACTCTTATGGTATCTCACTAATGCAACGTGCCACATTAATTGTCTTAGTTTTTGCACAAGTCTAACTTTAAAATGCCCAACAACTGAGCCTCCACGGTTTTGTGAAGTAGGGAACTCCAAAAGTTTGTAACTCTTCAAGTAAAGACATTTCTTCTCATCTCATTCAGAAATGGGTTACTCCCTATCGGAAAACTGCGATCTCTAGTATGTATATCTCTAGTATACCTTCACAGTATGTGAAACATCCTTCTAGAATCTATCCTGTTGGATTTTTAAGGATTTTATATGTTTTAACTCTCATTTGTTTAAACTCTAGGATAAATAGACTTCATTTGCATTGCTATCTCCTCATAAACCATTTTTCTTTAATCACAGGAACCAGTCTACTGAACCTTCTCTGCACTTTCTCGAAGGCACATTCCTGAGGTACAGAGATCAGAAATCTGCACAGTATTTCAGGTGGCCATGATGTGGAGGTGCCAGTGCTGGACTGGGACAGACAAAGTTAAATATCACACAACACCAGCTTATAGTCCAACAGGTTTATTTGAAAGTAAAGCTTTCAGAGCTCTGCTCCTTCATCAGGTAGCTAGCTGTTGTGTGATTTTTAACTATTTCAGATGGGGTGCACTAACTTCTTGTGCAATTTGAATGAGACTTTTACTTTTATACTCCAATTACATTGCAATGAATGTTGACTTGTCTTTAGTTGGATGGGGTAGGGTTAAGTGGCAGTAGGTAAAAACAATGCCTGCAGATACTGGAAACCAGATTCTGGATTAGTGGGGCTGGAAGAGCACAGCAGTTCAGGCAGCATCCAAGGAGCAGTAAAATCGACGTTTTGGGCAAAAGCCCTTCATCAGGAATACAGGCAGAGAGCCTGAGGCGTGGAGAGATAAGTGAGAGGAGGGTGGGGGTGGGGAGAACGTAGCAGAGAGTACAATAGGTGAGTGGGGGAAGGGATGAAGGTGATAGGTCAGGGGGGGCGAGGGTGGAGTGGATAAGTGGAAAAGAAGATAGGCAGGTAGGACAAGTCATTGGGACAGTGCTGAGCTGGACGTTTGGAACTGGGATGAGGTGGGGGGAGGGGAAATGAGGAAACTGTTGAAGTCCACATTGATGCCCTGGGGTTGAAGTGTTCCGAGGCGGAAGATGAGGCGTTCTTCCTCTAGGCGTCTGGTGGTGAGGGAGCGGTGGTGAAGGAGGCCTAGGACCTCCATGCCATCGGCAGAGTGGGAGGGGGAGTTGAAATGTTGGGCCACAGGGCGGTGTGGTTGATTGGTGCGGGTGTCTGTAGAATAAATTTGCTTCAACTATGAACTACTGAGAGTTAAACACTTAGAGATCAGTTGATGCGACCTGAGATTGTGAATTCCTGAGATTCTTTCAATTCTAGGAAAGCCCCAGAATGGTAAAAATACTGAGTTTGCAGGAGAGTCAACATCTGCACTCATGAAGCACCAGCTGTAATGCACCAGCATTATTAATTAAGAGCATGAGGAGCTTGCTCCATAGTTTAAAACACGACACAGAGCCAATGTAGGAGGTTAGAACAGGAAATTTACAACACAGGAAGAGGTCATTCAACTCATCATGTCAGCAAATTTATAGGGGATATTAGGAATAGTCAAAGGTACAGATTTTGATGAAAATTTGAAACGAAGATAGAGAGGGATAGAAAGTTGGAGAGCTGTAATCAGTGCAAAGGCAGTGGAAGACAATTGCAATTAAACATCAGTAAGGCTAGACCTGGAGATCACAGAAGATAGTAGCAGGACTGTAGCAGGCTACAGAGACAAAGGATTTGCAAACAAGGATGAGAATTTAAAATCAAGGCATCAACATGTCAGGAGTCAACGTAGGCAGTGGTTACAGCAGAGATGGCTGAATGGGATTTAGTGTGAGTCAGAGTATAGACAGCAGAGTTTTGAACAAACACAAGTTTACAGAGAGTAGATTGGAGGGAGCTGGCCAATTTCAGGAACAGATGATCTGAGGAATGGACAGGGACGAGTGATGTTTGACAGGCACAAATAGGTTCAGGAACTCAGTTCAAGGTGAAATAGAGTGAGAGATTTGCAGACAGCCTGGTTCAGCCTGAGGCAGTGGTCAGTGGGTGTGATCAGGTTGGTGCTCAGAAACCACTGTTCATACCCTGAATGCACTTCATTAAATTTAGAAGTCATTTACTGAACTAAGGAAATTCCTTTACTTATCTTCATCTGTTGCAATTCATGCAATGGAATTCATCCACATCTATAATTAGACTGCGTTTGAAAGAACTTAAATTACAAGTCAACCATTCTAAGTGTATGCTAAATATGAAAAGACATCTATGGACCAGTTTTGTATCTTCTAATGACAACCCGAACCCTTCAATTTAAGTTATTTCCTCGCACAAGGCTCTATTATCCTGTATTTTATTCCACGGGCATATAACTGATAATCTCAACTCTTGCTCACTGGTGTTCTCGAGTGCAAAGCGACGATGGCAAGATTTTAAAGAAATCATCACTGCATTAGGGAGACCATGGAAAAACACATCAGGATGCTGGGCTGATGATGGAAATCTAGGGTCAAAGTTGTTGAAATGAAAATGGATAAAGTCTTCCAACTCATATCAAACATCTTAGTGATCCTACCGATAGAATAAGCTTCCATCTCAATAGAGGATTGCTAATAAACTCCTGAAATGCTGGTCTACCCAAAATATCAGAGAAGCAGACAGCACTGAAGGAGGTTGCTCAGCCTATCAGAAGAACATAAAAAAACAGAAGCCGGGTGATGTGATTTTCCCCTTCAGAGTTTCAATGTGCACTGGCAGTATCCCTTAAATCTCTCCTTACCCAACCTCACATTGAAAAGACTTGACTGATTGCCCATGACCCTCTGGGGCAGAGAATCCCAAAACTTCACTATCATCCAAGCGAAGAAATTTCTCCTGATCTCAGTCCTGAACAGTCTCACCCCTTTATCCTCTCACAGAAGCATTAAGTACAGGAGGAGGCTAATCAGCCCATCGCGGCTACACATTTTATCATCTCCAATCCCGAGACTGTGACTCGCCGCTTTCTCATCGTGCCCAGACTGATTCTATCAGGGAACCTGTCCCACTCCTCTTCTCCCAATTAACATGCGAAGTATTTATCACATTGTCCTTTCCAACATTAATTTGTTTCTCCTACCCCGTCAGGCAGTATACTGCACATCACAATTCGCGGAGTTAAACAAAAAAGAAATTAAGTCTTTTCTGGTTCTTATACCAATTGATCTTAAAGCTGGTTACACATACTTCATTCAGTCTGAACATTTCTGTTCAATCTCCTCTGCTCTTAGCACCCCTCAGTAAGAGCTGCACTGACCCTCTCTGGACTCTGGTCTATCTACACATGCCCCCCACACACATACTCACTCTGACCTTGTCCACAAACCACACGCACTTACTACGCGAAACATGTTCACCACCCACCCTTCACTCAAGACACAGATCAAAAACAAAACAATAACCTTTACCGAGTTTGCTCAGGAGAAGTTTGTTTTTAAAGTGGACTTCCCCCCCCCTTCCAAAAAAAATGGTTTTTGCTCCTTCGTGGTGAACACGGTGAAAGACCTCACGCAGGATCAAGTTCTGTCGCTCAGCTTAAACCACGCGCATTTTTTTACATGTTGACAAACAGCCTTAAAAATTTCCTACCACATATTGCCGAACATTTAACACCTAACAGCAGCTCCAGGTCACAGTCCCATGCTTTGAGATCCTCCAGGAGCGCGCGTGTGTGAGGGGCTAATAGGTAGATTTATTTTTCCTCTTCATTTTGTGTCTTTTAACCCCTTTCATTGACAGCCCGGCTCTTCCGCACAGATCTCACGCTTTTTTTTAAGGGGGTTTGACTGAAAGAGTCGCACGCTCAAAAGCCAGTTCTCCCTCCTCAGCCCTCTCTGTGCTGGAGCGTCATAGACAGGCGTGGCATTAGACCCGTTTCCTCTTCTTTCCTAATCAATGTGACAGGTTCTGCAACAAATTACATTTTACCCTCTCCCTGCTTCCACCTCCCCGGAAATTGTGAAAACTGGAATTCGCCCTGGGCTAGTGAGTTTCACTTTATCGGTCAGATTTTTTTATTAAATGACTCCAAGCGTTCTTCTCTTTCACTGACCTTCCCTGGCAAACCCGATGTCCCCAAATGTTATTCTGATATTCTTTTTTTTTATTCCCCCAGTGTTTCATTGGAAAGAACACCACCCTCCCCCGCAATCATTGCAATTCGTTGGTGTGTTCTCGTTTGAACGCTGAGCGAATGACACATGTCTTATAAGTTTCATTCTTGCGGAAGTGAAGGAATTTGTCCATCTCTGCCTCGACTGTTTGTGACGAGTTTGGAGCTCAACTCTTCCCCCACCAGCGGCAGAACCCATCAGGGATGGTATATCTTTTGTAGAATTTCATACAAGCGTGAATTATATTTTTAGATCGCTCAGCACATTACATTTCAACACATAAAATTGTATATAACAGCTATTTTATATAAATAGATACAATTCATATGATACCCTCGTTCAACATAATTGAATCTGGCTGGAATAGGCTGGGGCTGTTTTCCCTGGAGCATCGGAGGCTGGGGGATAACCTGATAGAGATTTATAAAATCATGAGGGGCATGGATAGGGTAAATAGACAAGGTCTTTTCCCTGGGGTGGGGGCGTTCAGAACTAAAGGGCATGGCTTTAGAGTCAAAGGGGAAAGATATAAAAGGGACCTTAGGGGCAACTTTTTCACACAAAGGGTGGTACATGTATGTAATGAGCTGCCAGAGGAAGTGGTGGAGGCTGGTACAGTTACAGCATTTATATGAATAGGAGGGGTTTAGAGGAATATTGGCCAAGTGCTGGCAAATGGGACTAGATTAGGTTAGGATATCTGGTAGGCATGGACAAGTTGGACCAAAGGGTCTGTTTCCATGCTGTACATCTCTATGACTATGTGATTATTAACATGTGGGAGCTTATTCTGTGCACAAGTTGCCCAATGCATGCATGACCAGAGTGACTCAGTTTAAATAATGCTTCATCCAAATGGGGCTACATCGGCGAGTTGGACCAAAGGACTGTTCATTCCTATGACTCTATGACTTTGTATTAGCATATCCTGCTGTCTTGAAAGAGGCTACACAAATGCAAACCTTTCTTTCTCTAAGCCACATGTAATTTCAGTCTGAAGTTCATGGTTTTCTGGGTGGTGTGTGGCAATTTACTGAGGACGCTGTGGCAATGGACACCTTTACACAGGACCTGGGTTTGTCCCCAGCCTAGGGAGGCACGGTGGCACAGTGATTAGCACTGATGCCTCACAGCACCAGGGACCTGGGTTCGATTCCTGCCTCAGGCAACTGTCTGTGTGGAGTTTGCATATTCTTCCCATGTCTGCATGGGTTTGCTCTGGTTTCCTCCTACAATCCAAAGATTTGGCCATGCCAAATTGCCCATAGTGTTAGGGTGCATTTATTAGGGGTCTGGGTGGGTTACTCTTTGGAGGGTTGGTGTGTGTGTGGACTTGAAGGGCCTGTTTCCAAACTGTGGGGGAATCAAATCTAAAAGAGTGATGGCTGAGGGGCCAACAGTTTCTCCATCACATGGCTGACCAATCAGGAGTCTCCCCTGTTCTTGCTGCCTGCCATCAACATGTGCTGGAAGGACTGACAAGTTGATAATTAACCTGTTTGGTTAGATGTGGACACGCCTTCCTCAGCCATCAAGTCTTCGAGTGGGATTTGAACCTAGAGCATCTGGCTTAGTGGCAGGGGCACTATCACTGTGCCACAAGATGCCTCAAGTTTTAGCATGATGCATCATCACAATAGTTGATCGACTTCCATTACTTTGACAGGGGTGAAGTTGACAATGTAGTGAACGATAGTGCAGTATTAAAATTATGCTGCACTGCCACAGGTCTAAGTTTTAGAAAAGATGTCAAAGCTTGGCTCCATTTGACCTCTTAAGTGGATGTAAAAATTCCATGATCCCAGCCCATCCCAATTTGAAATCTGGCTTGATAAATAATATTTTGTTTTGGTTTTAACCGAGGTGATCGCTAACTGAAACATAAGCATGCAATGTTTGCAGATTTGTTTTTAACAATAAAACCTAAAATTATTAAGCATGGAAAATTCTGTTAAAATAGAAGAAACCAATCTATTTATGTATAACACAATCTTAAACATTTTTAACACACAATAAAGTATAATCCCATTAATCTCAAAACTCTCCTTTACAGATACTCAAAATACTTAAGTACCAAAGAACTAATGTACAGTACCCTTCTATATTACTCACACCAGAAAACTGCTTCCTCTTACACCTCAATGGGTTCAATTTGACTTCAACTTTTTGTCTAAAAATCTGATTGCTTCTTCCTAGAGCTATCACAAATCTGAACTTAAACAGACCCAGTGTCAAATAACCTCTTCAAGTATTTACAAGTACTTTTGGTCTGGAACTATTCCTCGTTTCTTTTTCTAATGTTATCTAATGGTAACAAATACAACTACTTTATCCCTTCTCGGAAGTAACTTTACACATGGAATATTTGCAGAACTTCCCCAAAAGTGAAACTGAAACTGAGTACTTCTTTCTTTCTCTCTCCCCCTCACCCTCTCTCCCTCTTTCTCTCTCTTTCTTTTTCAACCTTTCTTCCTCCCTAAACTATAGATGTTACCATGAAACGGAGAAAAAAAGAAATCCTGTAATTTCTAGCCTTAACCGTGAAGTTTACGTTACTAGGTCATAATGCCCCTGAAGATAAATAAAAATCCATTAGTTCTGACAACTGGCACTTACAAATTCTATTTAAAAATCACCATGGCTACAGAAACACTCACAAGTTCTGAAGAAGATTCACTGGATTTGAGACATTAACTCTGTCTTCCCTCCATCGATGCTGCCAGACCTGATGGATTTCTCCCAGCTATTTCTGCTGTTGTTTCTTCAAACACAGAGAAAAATCCAAAGTCTAAAAATCCAAGTTTAACACAAATGAAATGAAAAATACATTCAAATTTAAGGATGGCATAGTGGCTCAGTGGTTAGCACTGCTGCCTCACAGTGATACGGAACCAGGTCCGATTCCAGCCTTGGGCGACTGTGTAGAGTTTGCACGTTTCCCCCTTGTCTGTGTGGGTCTCCTCTGGGAGCTCTGGCTTCCTCCCACAATCCAAAGATGTGCAGGTTAGGTAAATAGGCCATGCTAAATTGCCCATAGTATTCAGGGATGCGTAGTTTAGGTACATTAGTCAGGGGTAAATGTAGAGTAATAGGATAGGGGATTGGATCTGGGTGGGTTACACTTCAGAGGGTTGGACTTGTTGGGCCGAATGGCCTGTTTCCACTTTGTAGGGATTTTATGATAAATCACACTGGCCCTATGTCCAAAATGGACAGAGTGTCTTTGCAAATATTTATTAATCATCAACATGTAGAAAAGAAATAGGTGATCTTGCATTTGTCCTCTTGCCATGTGTGGGAACTCATGGACAAATTGAATGCAGATATTGCTACATTAGAGTTGTGACTAAAATTCAAAAATGCCTCATTGGCTATAAAATCACTGCAACGCCTTTGGCCATTCAATGGAAGCCCTTTTTTTCAATGGAAGGTGTCTTGTCTCAGATATTCCAAAGAATAAGCTGATAACGTGCAAAGTGTTGCATTTTTGAAGGTGAGGTGTTAAAAAAGAGACAATACTGTAGTCAAATTCAATTTGACTGCTCATTGGTTACCTAAATGGTATTCCTCTGGAGATGCAAAAATACTGACATCGAGATGATAACTGAATGGTTTCATCTATGCTTATTTGTGTACACGCTGCACAACATTCCTTTGTAGACCTACTACTGACACTTTCGTGTCCCATCAAAGTTTCAACCTTACACTTCATCTGTTGTCTCAGGTGGATCTATAAGACCATAAGACACAGGAGCAGGTGTAGGCTGTGCTGCTTCAGAGATTACTGTACATGGCCAATCTGATAATTCTCCACTTCCCTTTCCTGCTTTTTCCCCATAACTCTTAATTGCCTTACTGATTAAAAATCTGTCTATTTTAGCCTTGAATATTCAGCCTTGACAGCCCTTTGTGGTAAAGAATTCCACACATTCACTACCCTCAGAGATAAATAAACCCTCCATATCCTTGTCTTAAATGGATGACATTTTACTCTGAGATTATACCCTTTGATCCTGGGATCTCCCATGAGAAGATGATTTGTTCAGTGACGTTAGCACTACTCTAGAGCCTTCCTTATGCTAACAGCCACTCTATAATAGCACTTTGTCTCCTGTTGTCAGGGAGATGTTGAAACAGATCGATTAGCCCACCAACTAAAATGTTGGCAAAGTCCAATTCCTATTTGTAAAGGTGGTTGTGTTTCAAAAGTATTTCACTATCTGTGGGGTACCTAGATGTTTTGAAATTTGCTACATTAGCTGCTTTAATTGTTTCATTCAAACACAGTTTAGAAACGTTAATTTTATGCAACCTTGACAAACAGGTCAACCATTATATGCCTCATCCTATTTTCTTTTCCATTGACTCCAATTGAATGCAAAGGGGGTGTGTCGTGTAATGTGTGAATCCATTAGTGCCCATTTATTCCTGTTCACAAAATTCTGTGCAAGTGAACCTCAGTAAATTTGTCAAGAAATGTATTTCAAAGTTGTTGAATTTTTTTCAACTGAAATCAGCTGGCAGTCCCTAGTATTTAACCAACTGATCAGTGATGAAAAGAAAGGTTTATTCTGTCTTTAACATTTTTCTGGAAAGCCATTTGCTGATCTGTGCTTTCAATTTGTAATACAAGACGTAAGTTAGTGTAAGCATTTTTCTTCACTGTTCCTCCCCACCCAACTAATGACTGGTCTTGCAGATGCTTAGGCATTCCCTGGTGCCTTAAAGCTTTTTTATTCTAATTGCTCCACTGACATAATGTCAACTGTTGGAAGAATGAACTAGGGAGCAAAAAGCTAATGTTTTACTTGTGGGAATACTTTTTGCGCAGATCAAGGTGAGAGTTTATCACTTGATAAATGTTAGACTTAATAGAGAGGAATGTGCCGTTTTCTGAAATCCGTTTTCATAAGATCAGGGGAAATGTTAAATGAATAAGTACCATAAATCTCCCTCGAACAATGTGACAGGAACCTTAATGATAAAGTAATCATTGTCTAATCTCAGAAATCAATTGTCATCAATTAGTCCATGGTGTCAACTTTGGCTGAACTCTCACATCTTGATGGAGAGGTTGCAGTTTTAATACTCAGACCGTGCATTACAATGCTGCCCTGTTGGATATTTCAGCTTTCAGTTGAGACATTTTGATTTTGATTTTATTGTCGCGTACTGAAGTACAACAGTGCAGTGAAAAGTGTGTAACGTCGCCACACAAGGTGCTACCTTAGGTACAAGTACCTAGGGACAGAATCTTAAGAACAAGGTAGAAAGAAAGAACAAAGTTAAAAGTTAAACGTTGCAGAAATTACACAAAACGTAAAACATCTGAAATATCTTCTTAGTTTTAAGTAGAAAATAAAGGAATAAATTTGCAAGTTCAAACAGTACAGTCTTTCCCATTAAACTATTCAGCCCTCTCAGGTAGACGTAAAGTAAGGTTCCTGTCATTCTTTGTTTTTCTGGCTTGATGGCTTTCCAGAAAAATGTCAAAGACAGAATAAACCCTTCATTTCTTCACCGATCAGTTTCCTGAAGAAGGGCTTATGCCCAAAACGTCGATTCTCCTGTTCCTTGGATGCTGCCTGACCTGCTGCGCTTTTCCAGCAACACATTTTCAGCTCTGATCTCCAGCATCTGCAGTCCTCACTTTCTCCTTAAATACCAGGGACCACCAGCTGATCTCAGTTGGATAAAATGTGATAACTTTGAAATACATTACTTGACAAATTTACTGAGGTTCACTTGCACAGAATTTTCTGATTAGAAATGGGCACTAATGGATTCTCACATTATTCGACACACCCACTTTGCATTCAATTGGAGTCAATGGAAAAGAAAATAGGATGAGGCATATAATGGTTGACCTGTTTGTCAAGATTACATAAAATTAATGTTTCTACACTGTGTTTGAATGAAACAATTAAAGCAGCTAATGTAGCAAATTTCAGAACATCTAGGTTAGATGCTGACCCAACCAATGACAACCATGCCCAAGAGTGCAAAAACCAATCTGCACTTCAGTTGGAACGTATATCCAAACCTTATCTGATTCAGAGTATGAATGCCACCAGCTAGCTAATGCTGACACTGCTTAATCTATCTGTAAAAATTACTTTACTATCATCATTGCCTTGATATTGGCCACTTTTTATCTAATTCATGTTACCATCATCCTACTTTATGTGAACTCTGATTTTGCTTGCTGGATGTGGATGAGGATAAGAAAGAAAGAGGAATTGAAACACTGTTTTAATTGTAGGGCTGTCAACCGCCACTGTCTTCAGCTAAAGACCTTTGTAGTCAAAGATGAATACTGGCCTCGTGCTTGAAGTTTGAGGAAGAGTTGGAGATGAACTTGCAAATTAGCCTTCCCATTAGCCTTGACTGCACAGCGAGACTGGCTAATCATTGATTGCGTGCAAGAGAAATGCAAGTGTAACAAGTTCAGAATGAAAGAAAAATCAAACAGACACTAACATTATTAATTTATTAAGAAAACAAGGCTTATCCAGCAGAGATGTCAAACCGATTAACACATAATTGGACATAGGAAAGCCATGGTATTTCCCTTCTACTATAATGAAACGTATGTTCTGAGGAAGGGTCACTGGACCTGAAATGTTAACTCTGATCTCTCTTCACAGAATGCTGCCACACCTGCTGAGCTTTTCCAGCAATTTCTGATTTACAGCGTTCACAGTACTTTTGGATTTTATTATATATTAATACCAGTTTTGGAGTTTGGATTTCAAAATAATGGCATATGGATATTGACTACTTTAGTGGAGTCTTTTTATGAAAGAAAAGGTCAAAAGGTCCTTCCAGAACAGTGACCTAATCCAGCATTGCTCTGAAAACAAATGGCTGTAGCCACCTATGGTGTTAATGGCAAATTATTTCTCCTGTAGTTTATGTCAGGTGGAGAAACACTGAAGGCTAATTGCTTATTTTCACTTTCAAATGCTTTAGAGTGACGATACATTGAAGAGTTTTACAGCAGTTTTGAGGAACCATGACTGATGTCAGAAGCAAGTATAGCTTCCCTTCTAGAAAATAACTTTTCATGCAAGTTCAGTGAAAACACAGCCAACCCCTTAGTAGAAAAGTTTAGTTTGTGAAACTTCCAGATCAGATGTTTGTTAGAAATCTGCAGGTTAGTGGAAGCTGAAAAATTCTTAAGATCTTAGGTTTTATGAGTATTCATGTGAAAAGACTTTACACTTCACAGCAAAGAAAAGGGGCAATCAATTTGTAGATTGGATTTGATAAATCATAGAATCCCTACCGAGCGGAACTGAGCCATTTGGCCCTTTGAGTCCATACCGGCTATCTGAACAGCAGCCAATCCAGATCCACCACGCTCTACCCTATCCCTTTAACCCTGGATTTCTTATGACTAATCCACCTAGTCTGCAAATCTTTGGAAAGTGGGAGGAAACTGGAGCACCCAAAGAAAACCCACGCAGACACTGGGAGAAGGTGCAAACTCCATGCGGACAGTCACCCAGGGGTGGAATCAAACCCAGGTCCCCAGGCATTGTGAGGCAGCAGTGCTAACCACTGAGCCACCATGCTTCTGTAAACAGGAGTAATTGTTCTAGATTTTAATTTCTCTAAATGAATAGTGTTGGAAATTTGGCTTTTTTCTGTGCTTTAGGATTTTCTTTTCTAAATTCTTTTTGTACCTTGCTTTAATTTTTATTTGTTTGCATCCAATTGTACAACCAATTGCTCTAAACTGCCCACACATTCCAAATGCAGTCTGATCAGAGCCTTATATGGCCTCAGCAATACATCTCTGCTCTCATATTCTAGCCCTCTTTGAAATGAATGCTAACATTGCACTTTCTTTTCTAACTGCAAACTGAATCTGCATGTTAACCTTAAGAGAATCCTGAATTTCAACTCCCAAGTCCCTTTATACTTCAGATTTCTGAAGTCTTTTCCCATTAAGAACATAGTCTACACTTCTATTCTTCCAACCAAACTGTATAACCGCACACTTCTCCACATTATATCCCATCTGCCACTTCTGTGGCTACTACCTAGTCCAAGTCCTTCTGCAGCCTCCAAGCTTCCTCAACACTATCTGTCCCTCCATCTATCTTTGTATTTTCTGCAAACATAACAACAGTGTACTCAATTCCTTTGTCCAGATCATCAATGCATAACGTGAATAGTTAAGGAGCCCAACATCGTCCCCTGCAAAACTCCACTAGTCACCAGATGCCAACCTCAAAAAGGTCCCTTTATCCCTTCCTTTTGCAAGTCAGCCAATTGTCTATCCATGTCAGTGGTTTGCCCTAACACCATGGACTCTTATCTTACTTGCAATATCCTACATGCCACTTTGCCTAAGGCTTTCTGTCCACTGACTGTCCTTTGTCTCACATGCTTGTTACCTCTTCAAAGAATTCTAACAGATTTGTCAGGCATAGCCTCCCCTTGATAAAACTGTGCTGGCTCAGCTCTATTTTACCACACACTTCCAAGTACTCTGCTATCTCATCTTAGGTAATGAATTCTAAAATCTTACCTGTGACTGAGGTCAGGCTAACTGGCCTATAATTTCCAGTCTTCTGCCTTCCTCCCTTCTTAAACAGTGGTGTTACATTAGCCATTTTCCACTCCTGTGAATCCTGAAAGATCAACACCAATGCCTCGACAATCTCGTCAGCTATCTCCTTCAGAACTCTGGGATTTAGTCCATCTGGACCAGGTGATTATCCACCTTCACACCTCTCAGCTTCCCCAGCTTCTTCTCTTTCGTGAAAACTACTATACTGACCTCTGCTCTTGAAGTTTCAGTATGCTGCTGGTATATTGATCAGAGTGGTGCTGGAAAAGCACAACAGGTCAGGCATCATCCGAGGAGCAGGAAAATAGATGTTTCGGGCAAAAGCCCTTCATCAGGAATCGCTGGTGTATTGTACCATGAAGATTGATGCAAAGTACCCATCTATTTCCTCAACCATTTCTTTGTTCCCCATCACTCCTTCTCTTGCCTCATTTTCCAGTGATCCAATGTCAATTCCTGCCTCTCTCTTATCTTTTAGATACTGGAAAAAACTTGCAATCTCTTTTTATTTTACTAGCTAGCTTATTCTCAGATGTCATCCTCTCCTCCCTTATTGCTATTTTAGTTATTCTCTGCTAGTTTTAAAGGCTTCCCAATCCTCTTGCTTCCCACTAATCTTTACCATTTTGTATATTTCCATTTTGTTTTTATGCTGTCCCTGACTTTCCTTATCAGTCACAGTTGCCTCATCCTCCCCTTGTGTGTTTCCTCTTCCTTGGGATGAATTTCAGCCATGTCTCCCAAATTACCCCCAGAAACCCCTACCTTTGCTGCTCCACCATCTTCCCTGCTACACGGCCCTTCCAATCAACTCTGGCCAGCTCCTCCGTCATATCTTTGCAGTGCCCTTTACTCCATTACCATTCCATCTGATTTCAGCTTTTCCCTCTCAAACTGCAGGGTGAATTGTATCACATTACAGTCACTGCCCCCTAGGGGTTCCTTCACCTTAAGCTCCCTCACCTCTGTAGGCAATGATGTTGAATGTCAGGCAAATAAAAATTGGTACAATATTATGATCAAAAAGCCCAGAAACTGCTGCCTCACAGTACCAGGATCCCAGATTTGATTCCAGCCTCGGGTGACTGTCTGTGTGTTGTTTGCACATTCTCCCCGTGTCTGCGTGGGTTTCCTCTGGGTGCTCCGGATTCCTCCCACAGCCCAAAGATGTGCAGGTTATGTGAATTGGCCATGTTAAATTTCCCAAAGTGTTAGGTGCATTAGATTAGATTACCTACAGTGTGGAAACAGGCCCCTCAGCCCAACAAGTCCACACCGACCCTCCGAAGAGCAACCCACCTAGACCCATTCCCCTACACCTAACACTAAGGGCAATTTAGCATGGCCAATTCACCTAACCTGCACATCCTTGGACCATGGGAGAAAACCAGACCACCCGGAGGAAACCCACGCAGACACAGGGAGAACGTGCAAACACCACACAGACAGTTGCCTGAAACAGGAATTGAACCCAGGCCCTTGCCATTGTGAGGCAGCAGCGCTAACCACTGGGCCACCAAGCCACATTAGTGAGAGGGAAATGGGGCTGGGTGGTTTACTCTTCGGAGGATCGGTGTGGACTTGTTGGGCTGAAGGGTCTTTTTCCACACTGTAGGGAATCTAATCTAATCAAACAGAAATGGCTAAACCCCAGAGACATAATGCATAATCTGACCCTTAACACTAAACTAATTCTAGTGTACTCACTGTTGTAATGTTGTTATCATATTCATGTTAATGGGATTGTGTTATGCATAAATTGGCCGGTGAACGTGCTCCCTACATTAAAACAGTGACTACAGTTCAGAAGTGTATTAACGCTTGTAAAGTGCTTTGGGACTTCCTGAGAAGTGCTGTATTAATGCAAGTCTTTTTTTTACAGTGGGAGATGTGTGGCTCAATAACTGCTCCACTAGCACGATACTAATGGATGGATCATCCATTTCAGTGATTTTGGTTCAGGATTGAAAATTGGTTAGGACAACAGTAAAACTTCTCTGTGGAGGGGTCTTACACACCCACAGCAGGTGTAATGGGAGCTTAGTGTAATGTCTTAAACCAAAAACACTTCACGGTACCCCAGTTCATCTTTGTGAGTCTGCAGCAGCCATTTTGTGGTATTGAGGGAGTGGAGGGCAGATCTCATAGGTTAATCCAGGCAAGATTAAAAAAGGTTAAATCTGGTGAACCTCTGCCTGTCAGTATATGGCTGCACATACAGCCAGCGCATGGTCGAAAATTGTTGTGGTACTGTCTGGGATTTTAGATTCATTGAAATGGATGAAAAATTAGAAAGGCAGCATCTTTAGTTCCAGTCAATGGAGTGGAGCCTCACAAATTTACCCTTTACACATAAAGCACTCATAGAGTCATACAGAATGGAAACAGACCCTTCGGTCCAACCAGTCTATGCTGACCATAATCCAAACTAAACTAATCCTACCTACCTGCGCTTGGCCCATAGCATTCCAAACCTTTCTAAATTCATGAACATATCAGTGTCTTGTAAACATTGTAACTGTACCCGTGTCCATCACTTTCTCTGGAAGTTCATTCCATACATGAATTGCTCTCTCTATATAAAAATTAAAAAATTTGACAACATATTGATACAGGCTGAATTTATGGAATTTTCAAAGGGTTAGTGGGCCTTTATACCCCCGCTCATTTCAACAGCAACTTGCATTTATAATTATGTTTATATTATTTTCTAATGATTACATGCATTCAACTCAGTAAAAACAACCCAATCTACTTCAACTGAGCATTATCAACCAAAAATTGACACCAAGGTCAAATAAGGAGATGGTGAAGCAGGTGACCAAAAATTTAGTCAATAGGTAGATATTAAGGAGCTACTCAAATAAGGAAAAATAAATTCTTGTATTTCTTTAACGAGCTTCTTCAAATTTCAAGATGTGCCAAAGTGCTCTGTAGCCAACAAAGTGCTTTAGAGTTATAATCAGAGTTGTAATATAGAAAATACAGGAATCCATATATGAAAAACAGAGTAGAGAGGCAAAGGGAATTAAAAATAGCATTCCAAAGATTAGGATCTCAGCGATTAGGCATGTCCGCTGATGATGCAAAAAAGGAAATTAAGGATATACAAGCGGCTATAATTCGAGGCGTGCAGATTACTACTTCTCCAGGAGGCTAAGTAGATTTGGCATGTCCACAAAAACATTTACAATTTTTTACAGATGCACCATAGAAAGCGTTTTATCTATGCATCACAGCGTGGTATGGCAACTGCTTTTCCCAAGAGCGCAGGAAATTACAGAGAATCGTGAACACAGCCCAGTCCATCACACAAACCAGCCTTCCATCCAATGACTCTGTTTATACCTCCTGCAGCCTCAGGAAAGCAACCCAACATACTCTCTCCCACCCTCTTCCATCAGGCAGAAGATAAGAAAATTTAAATACACTTAAGAACAGTTTCAAGAACAGCCACTTCCCTGCTGTTATCAGACTTTTGTAGATAGTCAGGAGGCTGGAAGAACATAGCACGCCAGGCAGTATCAGGAAGTGGAGAAGTCGGTGTTTCGAGTTTAACCCTTCTTCAGGGCTGGGGGTGGGTGTGCAGGGAGCTGTAGATAAAGGGAGAGGAGGGGACAGGGTAGGGAAGTAGGGATAGGTGAAAACAGGCAGAGAGTGTGATCTGGTTCGTCAATGGGAGGAATGAATCCGGCTGGTGGCAGAAGGGAGGGTAAGGGAGTTGGGGGATGGGGAGGGGAGTTATTTGAAATTGGAGAACTCAGTGTTGAGTCTTCTGGGCTCTAGGATGCCCAGGTGGAAGATAAGGTGTTGTTCCTCCAATAGGAGCTGTGGTTTGTTTTGGCAATGGAGGAAGCCAAGAATGATCACGTCAGAAAGGAAGTGGTTGGGGGAATTGAAATGGGTGGTAACTGGGAGGTCCGTTCAGCCCCTGTGGGCCTGGCTGAGATGCTCGGCAATCTGTTCCCTAAATTTACGTTTGGTCTCCTTGATGTACAGAAGACCACATCGGGAGCATCTGATGCAGTAAACTAGGTTGGAAGAGAGTTTGTTGTACTTACAGTTTTTGATGTTTGAGATGGAATTGAAATACTGTTTGTTGAGAGTATGGATTCTCCTGAGGATGTAGTACAGAGTGGGTCCTTTGCAATTCTGAGAGAGTGTGGCTCTCAGCTGAGGCAGGGCTGACTGTAGAGAGGTTAGGTGCCGGCGCATTGCTGCAAGCGTGGAGTGGAGGATCTTGAAGGAGAATTGTTGCTGGTGTTTTTGAATCTGTAGTCTGTACTGTTTGTCCTGTTCGGATCCGAACACTGCCGGTTTAAAGGTGGTCCGGAGTCCGTGTGGGATGAGTTGGTTACGGAGGCAGGCACTGAGGAAGCAGATGTGGCTGTGGTAGCGCGTTTGTTTCACGACATGGTTGAAGAGCTTCAGGGAGTTGACCTTCAGGAAATGACCTGGGAGTTGCAGTGGGAGAGGGACTCCCTGAGATTCTTGTAGAGAGAGGAGGAAAACTTCTTCAAGGCAGGTTGGAAGAGAGGAAGGTGAACCTCTGTCTCACCTGGAAGGACTGTTTGGGGCCCTGGATGGAGGTGAGGGGTGTGGTGTACCAGCAGAATTTGCATCTTTTCTGGTTGCAGGGGAGGTACCTGGGAGTTCAGTGGTGGGGGTGGCGTGAACCAAGGATTGTTGAAGGGAACAGTCCTTGCAGGAAGCTCGGAGGGGTGGGGAGGGGAAAATGTTCTCGGTGGTGGGATCTAGTTGGAGTTGGTGGACGTGTTTGAGGATGAAGTGTTGGATGCGGAGAGTGGTGGGGTGGTGGGTAAGGACAAGAGGGTCTCTGTCTTTATAGAATGTAGAGGGGAGGGCTTAGAGCAGTGGAATGGGGAATGGAGGTGGTGGGCCGAGGGCTGCCTGGATGACGGAGGGAGGAAAAGCATGTTCTTCAAAATAGGTGGACACCTGGGATGCTCATGAGTGGAATGTCTCCTCATCCGAGCAGATGCCGCGGAGGCAGAGGAATTGGGAGAATGGTATGCAGTTCTTGCAGGATATTGGGTGGGAGGAGGTGTAGTCCAGGTAGTTATGGGACTCTACAGCTTTGTAGTAGATGTCTGTCTGGAGACTGTCACCAGAGATGGAAATGGTGACATCAAGAAAGGAGAGGGAGGTATCCGAGATGGACCAAGTGAATTTAAGGGCAGGATGGAAGTTGTGAGTGAAGTTGATTAAGTCCATTTCAATTCTCCCAACCACTCCCTTTCTGATATGACCATCTTTGGCCTCCTCCACTGCCAAAAGAAATTTCACCTCCTATTGGTGGAATAATACTTTATCTTCCGCCTGGACAGCCCAGAAGATTCAACATTGAGTTCTCCAATTTCAAATAACCTTCCTCCCCATCCCCCAACTCCGTTCCCAGCCCCTCTCCCTCCCTTTCACTCCTCCTAGCCACCTACCAGGTTCATTCCTCCCATTGACCCCCCCCCCCACTTTATCTACAGCTCCCCTTATACCCATCCCCAGTCCTGAAGAAAGGTAACACCCGAAACATTGACTTCTCCACCTCCTGATGCTGCCTGGCTTGCTGTGTTCTTCCAGCCTCCTGCCTGTCTACTTTGGGTTCCAGCATCTGCAGTTTTTCTGTCTCTAACCATTATCAGACTTTTGAACAGACCTCAGAGATGTTAATGTTGATCTCTCTCTCTGCATCTTCTCTGCAGCTGTAACACTGTATCCTGCACTCTGTTTGTGACCTGATGCACTTTGTATGGTACGATCTGTCTGTAGAGCACACAATACAACACCTTTCATTGCATCTCGATACATATGGCAACAATAAATCAAATCAAATCAACTTAAAGAGGAAGGTCACAGAAACTGATATTCTTCTGAGCAGAACTTCTACAGAGTCCACTTGTCACCCTCCCTTCTTATACATGTTGTTTCCCATTTATCTTTGTATTTCTTGGGAATTGTGCTGTTGAGTGAAAGTCGTATTTATAAAATTCATTTATTGCCCATCCCTAATTACCCTTGAAAAGGTGGTGGTGAGCTGTCTTCTTTAGCCATTGCAGTTCACCGGCTGTAGGTTGACCCATGCTGCCATTAGGGAATTTCAGGATTGTGACCCAGCGACAGTGAAAGAATGGCGATATAACTCCAAGTCAGGATGGTGAGTGGCTTAGAGGGGAACCTGAAGGTGGTGGTGCTCCCATGTATCTGCTGCCCTTGTCCTTCTCAGTCAGAGGTCACACACGACACCAGGTTTTGTCCAACAGGTTTATTAAAATCACAAGTTTTCCTAGCACGCTCCTCACAACGTTCTAAAAGGTTGTAATTTCAAATAAACTTGTTAGACAATAACCTGGTGTTGTGTGACACTTTTGACTTTGTCCACCACTGACATCGCCACAACCTTTCCTTCTGCATGGAAGTGGACATGGGTTTGGAAGGTGTATTCTGAGGACGTTTGGTGAATTTCTGCAATGCACCTTGTAGATAGTACACACTGTTGCTCCTAGACGTTGGTGGTGGAAGAATTGGATGCTTGTGCATGTGATGCCAATCAAACAAGCTGTTTTGTCCTGGATTGTGTCAAGTTTCTTGAGTTTTTTTGGAGCTGCGTCCATCCAGGCAAGAGGAGAGTATTCTGTCACACTCCTGAGTTGTACCTTGTAGATGGCAGAAAGGTTTTGTGGAGTCAGGAAGTGAGTTACCCGCTGCAGTATTCCTAGCCTCTGACCTGCCCTTGTAACTTATAGTTTCAACAAAATATGTTGTTTCACAGCAGTACTCAAAACAGATTATCCACCTCATCATTGTTTGTCGGAGATTACTTTGCAAAATTTGACAAAAATTTGTTCCTCTCTATGTAGTTCAAAAACAACTAATAGGCTGCGAAACATTCTTGTGATAGTGAAAGGCACTGAGAAACTTTCATTATTGAGTATTTATTTTAGGATGGCTCATGGTCACAAAAGGCACAATATTAATGTGAATGATATCACCTGCATATTTTGTGAACTCTTTGTGCTTTTTCATCCCGTGGTTTCTGTTGCTGTTTTCCCTGAAACAGTCATGACAGATTTTAAGCCTTAACCAATTTGCTTTCGTTGTCCATTTGTCCCCAGGCAATGAGATACAGGCTGGTCTCCACCACTGTTGATCATGTTTGGATCCAGCATCTTTCCCTCACTTCAGCATCCTCTGTTATGTAATTTTATTCAGTGGATGGAATTGCATTTGGAACTGCTGCACTTGATCAGGGTCTTTGCCCCTTTTTACCACATCTTCCTCAGCCAACCTCCCTGGGTAGCATCAGGTGACACTTGATGGCCTGAGAGTTGGTCACCGAGTACTGGCAACTGCACCAGTCCTGTGCTCAAGTGTTAATTATTCTAGAGTAGAGAGATTAGATTACCTACAGTGTGGAAACAAGCCCTTCAGTCCAACAAGTTCACACCGACCCTCCGAAGAGTAACCCGCCTAGACTCATTTCCCTACATTTACCCCTGACTGATGCACCTAACACTACCAGCAATTTAGCATGGTCAATTCACCTAACCTGCACATCTTTGGATTGTGGGAGGAAACCGGAGCACCCAGAGGAAACCCACGCAGACACGGGGAGAATGTGCAAACTCCACACAGTCAGTCGCCTGAGTCGGGAATTGAACCCGGGTCTCTGGCGCTGTGAGGCAGCAGTGCTAACCACTGTGCCACCGTGCCGCCCACCTTCTTTCCTGTACCAGGGAGATCAGAATTGAACGCAGTGTTCTAAAAGTGACCAGCTGAAAGCTGGTGGAGAAGGTCAATTTTAATGATCTGATCCTTTATCAGTCATGAATTAGTTTGCTAGCAGGGTAGTGTCTTAACAAGTCCACTGCATGGATGAAGTGTGCACGCATAAGTACCTCTCTGAGACACAAGAAAGAATTAGGCCATCAATTCAACAATCTGTAAGTTATTAAGTTTAACTTGCAATCAATGTTTTTTGGCACACATGATTGAGTGAATACAATTCAGGATGTAATTAAAGACAGCAGATGAGAACTGAGTAACTGCATGTGCAGCCCATGTTCTGCAATGCCTTACAACTCTGCTCTTAAACTCTTTTGTGTTAAGACGCAGTAGTGGGGAGGGAGATGGTTATTTGAACTTTGCTTCTTTCTCTGTTGTGTCATCTTAAAATAAACTGATTTCACAATAGCAATCTCTGTCCTGCTTAGGTCATTCCAATACGCAGCTGTTCATTGTAAAGTTCACAATTAGAGTTTAGCATGGTAGCTGTTGGAAAGCCTATTTCTGGATTCTAGGGAGGAGACTAAACACTATCCAATCCAGTATATGTGACCCTGAATGACTGGAGGCAGAGTATTTCCAACTAGAATTTGAGTGACTATTCAAGGGGTACAATTTGCATCTATTCTATTCTCAGATGTAGCAGCTGTGACAATTCTCTCGGTTATATTGAGTGCATTTCCCTTCTCTATGGCCTCTGACACCAAGATCGATAAGTGCAGTAAGAGACACTGTACTTGATTTTGTTTTGCTTTTAAAATTCACGAGTATGGCAAGCAATTTCCACAAGTCACAGGTTCTCTCCACTTTGTGTTAAAGTGTGATGGGGTGTAACCTTTAAAAATAGGCTGTGTTTTTGGCATGGTTTATCTCTGCATTGCATAAAAGACTTTCAGAGTTTGTTTTGCTTTGATGGTTGAATAAGAGGAATATTGAAGTGACAACATTTTGCAAGTTGGGCTGAAGTTGAAAGGTGTAACTCCCATAAATCACTGGCTTCTCGCTGGTGCAGAATGTCGCTTAGTGCATCTCATCGTTTAGGCAGCATCTCAGAAGTGTCAGGACAGCATTAAAGAAGAGGGTTAACCTGATCCAGAAACTTGACAAATTCTTGTGGTCACAGAAGTCAAAAAACCCTTCTATAGGGCACCTGGTGTGTTCCTAAAGCAGAGAAGAGTTCTCCAGTATAGTTACAAAGGCTACATCACACATCGGCTGATGTCCAGCTGAAGTCCACCCTTAAACTTACCATTGAAGCTTTTTTTTAAAATCAACCCCAACATTCCCTGGCTGCCTGCGGTTGCAAAGATCCCGTTATCACACCTAAGCTGTAAACGTGTATCTCCAGAGTGTATGACTGTGCCATCAACAAAGACACAGCAAATCTGAATTGATTAACTGTATTAAAATATAGAAACTCATTACAGGTCCGTGTTGATGTTCTCCACCGAT
Source organism: Chiloscyllium plagiosum (assembly GCF_037043375.1). Taxonomy (NCBI): domain Eukaryota; kingdom Metazoa; phylum Chordata; class Chondrichthyes; order Orectolobiformes; family Hemiscylliidae; genus Chiloscyllium; species Chiloscyllium plagiosum. Next base: position 17,956,488 of record NW_028270151.1, on the reverse strand, counting down.
TTCCCCTTCGCCTCAGTGACCTTTGGTGCAATGCTCATAAGAATAACCACATAAAACCAGATTCCTTCTTAAAAACCCCACACAACCACCTGAAGAATAAAACCTTTGTCACAAACAGTAGACAACCATCCCCTCTCTCCAAGTCAGTCACAGTCGATACTTCCATCTTCTCGTTAGGCTAAATTATTCCCAACATATGCCTACTCAGTTTCTAATCTGGACCTGTAAGTGATTATCGAATGCTGCTTTCAGAGGGATTTCACAAACAGCCTTTAGGATATCCTTGCATCAGAAGACCCAAAGTTTCCTTTTGATATGGATATCTACTTTTGTACTTTGCTGCTCCTGGACAAAAGAAGACTGGTGTCAAAAACCTCCTAGACCTGTCTAGTCTCTATCCATGAGTCAGCTACCTGAACGAACAGTCAATAGGAAATCTGTTTCTATTCTTTCCACACATGGTGCAGGTAAACTTTAGCTCCCATTTAGAGTTTCAACATTTGCCTTCCCAGAACTGACTACACTGAGATTCCTTCCTATCATTGAAAGATGTTTGGTTGAAAAGGAATCTAAAAGGGGAAGGTAGGTCAGGGAGTCTTTTATCATGTGATTTGATGCAACCTAATAGGGTTGGGTTCAAGACAGACTGACTGAGGATAAGGCAAACTCATGAACTATTTTTGGGTTTACATTTCAAAGTAATACTATTTATCATACATCCATACGAAGTACTGCTATAGATGTTAATCACAGAAATATCAGGTTTAGATGTATATTTGCACTAAATAAAAGATTAATCTCTCTTTTTTATGTTCATGGCCACATGCTCTCAAGACTGTCTCACATTCCAGTGTATGGCATAGTGTATATTATCGGGAATCGATGTGTTGGCAAAAGCCCTTCACCAGCCATTCCCGATAAAGGGCTTTTGCCCGAAACGTCAATTCACCTGCTCCTCAATGCTGCCTGACCTGCTGTGCTTTTCCAGCACCACACTCTCGACTCTGAACTCCAGCATCTGCAGTCCTCACTTCCTCCATAATGTATATTATGGTCTAGTGTAGTTCGATGCCATGTGGTATGGCCTAGTGAGTATAACTTAAGCTCTTCTTTCTGCTGAAAACTGTAGGAGTACCCCATTTCCAGTTGCCCTGCATTTAGATCCAACTCATTGCATTCGCCTTCTGTATGGGTAATTAATGCTATATTAGTTGAGACTGATTACCTTCCAAAAGAGCTATTCCTCAGTCATTCAGCATGCATGGCTTGCCTATCACAATCTATTATCGTCAACATGTATGGTTAGAGATAGCGGTTCCAGTATTGGTTATTTTGTCTATTTTGAAATTCCACCAGGCCTTTGTCTGGTCCTTTCCTGAAGTCCATTGCCCAACTCTCAACACATCAGCATGTGCAGAAACATCAACACTTTCACATCAGAGGAAATGGAGACAAAGTAAGGATATTAACCAATCATATCTGCTTGTGCTAAGCAAGGAAAGTATGTGTTGAGCTTGGTGTGTTTATCACTTTCCTCAGATCAATGCCACTAGTTTTAAAGTGTACTACCAGTTAATTTATAGAAGTTTTAAAATATTTCCACAATCACAAAATGTTTGTAGTTGGAGGATGATGGTGGTGTAGTTGTGATGTCACTCAACTAGCAATCCAAAGGGCTGGGCTAATACGCAAGAGTCATGGATTCAAATCTCCACCACGGCAAATATCATAGACTTAGAAACCTTACAGTGTGGAAGCAGCCATTTGGCCCATTAAGTCCACACCAATCCTCCAAAGATCATCCCATCCCCTACTCTATTCCTGAAATCCTGCATTTCCCATGTCTAAGCCACCTAGCCTGCACATCCCTGGATAATCTGGGCAATTTAGCATGGCCAAATCACCTAAACTGCACATATTCAGACTGTGGGAGGAGACTACAGCACCCAGAGGAAACCCACGCAGACAGGGGGAGAACATGCAAGCTCCACACAGACAGTTGCCCAAGGCTGGGATCGAACCTGGGTCCCTGGCGCTGTGAGGCATCAGTGCTAACCACTGTCTCTGACTGCAATTAATAAACCTGGAATATAAAATTTGTTAGAGTGACAGTGACCACGACAATGATCATTTGATTAGTCATCCTTGTCAGGCCTGTTCTGCATGTGGTGTTTCTTATGGCTTAGCCAATCACTCAATTCCATAATAATTACAGATGGGCAAAAAACACTGATCCAGCCAGAAGCTTCACACATCACCTGTGAAAGTATAAAGAAACCATGTTTGCTCCAGCTTCAGTAGTTTTTGTGCTTTCTGCTTAACTTTGATCCATGTCAACACCTAGGCTGAACCAATCAAACACATTGAGCACAAATCACCTTCACTCTTGCTTAATCAATCACAGAAGAATTGAACCATCAAACATCGCAGTAACAAACTAATTGCAAAAATGGGGCATGAAAACAGCATTTATGCTTTTTCATTATTACGACTAAGTAAACTTTCGAAAATGTCTATGTGCAGTTTTACACTGCACGCGTCCTAATTTATTCTTCATTGTAGTTATATTGGGTGCAATGAAAAACCAGTGTTCAGCCTGAGTCAGTGGAACTCCTACCTGTTGAACTTGTTTGAAATTCCCCTCCACTATTGTTGAAGACTGAAAGGACATAATGGTTTAAAATGGAAATGGACATTCTGACTTGCATTGAGAGATGTCTAAATATTGCTTGTTACGTATTTATTTTGGTTCAGCAAATCATAGTAGTCAAAAGACTATTGTTTTTAAATTTTGAGAGTGAGCCCCAGGCTGGCGTAAGAGTAAGCATTGTTTGCACGTCAACTTTGTGAATTGCCTTCAAAAGGATTAGAATCACAAGCCCTGACAGATAAAACCTCCTGGGACTAAATACAAATGATACGATGTTTTCCTCTTCTCTTGATGATTTGTGGTAAATTCTGCCAAGAGAATATTTATATAAGCCCTATCATCCTGCAGCACGCTAGTGGTTTGATAATCCTGCTAGGCATGTATTCAATTACTGAGCACATCTGTTAACATCTGGATCCTTGATGATTGGAGCAGCACAATAAGTCACTTATGCTGACCTGAACTGCCACTGGTAAATAAACAGGCAACTCTCGCCCTTTAGTATTCCACTGGTGGAATGATACATCTTGAGCTGCGATGGATGTGAAGACAGTCACCATCCAGGGTTGAGAATTAGTGCCGTCGCTATTTTCTCAATACCAGATCTTTTTGGATACACAAGAGTCAACAGAGAATGAACATAAGACAACAGGATGAAGATGGGGACACATATCCTGGTGAAACAGAAAAGAGCATTGACCTTCTTTCGGCAACGGTGTGCATTTGTCCGGACTGTGGTGGCAACATCAGTCAGGTTTTCGGAACTTGCTGGCATAATTTCCTCTGGTAGTCCTGGAGAAGAGGAGGTTCCTCCTCTGCTCACCAGCCCATCCAGGTCCCTATCTGCAAAATAGGGGACCATCCTCCTCTTGTTGGTCAGATTCACATAAAAGATGACAAACTGTGCAGGCCAAGGATGTGCAGGTTAAGTGAGTTGGCCATGCTAAATCACCCAGAGTGTCCAGGGATGTGAAGGTTCAATGGATTAGCCATGACAAATGCCAGGTTGCAGGGATGGGGTTTGTCTGGGAGGGAGGCTCTTCAGATGGTTGGTGTGGACCAATGGGCCAAATAGCCTGCTTCCGCACTGCAAGGATTCTATGATTCAGTGATTCTATGAACTTCAGACAGCCGACTCTCGATCTGGTGCACAATTTCACATTGAAGACATCAGAGAAACCACTGAGGCCAATCATTCTGCTTAGTGTCAAGTTCTTCCAGGCTAGCATCAGACCAGAGATGGGACAGGGTTTATAGTTAATGAAGTGATTTTGGGACAGTTCGTCAAGATATCTTGCTGGGCAGCACTGAACTTGAAGAAATTGATGCTGAGCCAAACTATTGTAAGATCTCACCCAACAAGTCAAACTACTTGTAAATGATTAAAAGCAAGTGTATACAAGCAAAAAAAAAGTTTAAAAGTTTAGATATTATTTATTTCCTGGCTGCATTTCTAATACTGCAAAATTGACTTTACCATTTGTTTTGATTCAAGAGATTTTTAAAGAAAAGCAATTCTCACATTTAGTGGATTAAAGTTTAAAAAAACTCAAAATAACAATTAAATGTCCTTGAAATATTAAAAATATGCCTAAACCTCACTATTGCTGGATCATGCCAAATTGTATTCACCAGTTCTTGTACAATGGTACTTTACTTTTTACTGGCCTGGATTGTCAGGTTGGTGGTATATACCTGTGCCCCATCATTGAGTGGAAGATCTCAGCCAATCAGACATCAACATGGTCACTGTGGGAGCAAGAGCAGGCGTTTCAACTCCATCATGGGCTGATCATCTACCTCAATGCCAGTTCCATGTGCTACCTGCTCCCCCATTATTCCTTGAGGTCATTAGTATTTTAAAAAACCCATCAATCTCTGTCTTGAACACACTCCATGACTGAGCTTTCATAGATCTATGGAGTAGACATTTCCAGAGTGATAGCATCCTCACAGTGAAAAAGATGCCTCCTCATCTTCTGCCTGAAGAGGCCATAACCCTTATTCTATATGTATGTCACCTTGTTTCCAGACCCCTCAGTTTCAATTAGATGAAATCTCATTGTTATAAACTGTGGAGAATACAGTCTCCTCAAATCCCACATTTCCACAAAGTTGTTTCTTCTGGCAGGGATCAATTGCTGCTATCAATTTTCCTTTTTAGATATTTTGAATCAACCTGTTCAGACCAGGTTGTGGCTCTTGTTTGGCATAGGGGGCCTTGAATCCAGGCCTCTTCACCCAAAGGTAGGAACAATATAATTGCACCACAAGAACACTAACAATACCGTGCTTTATTCTGAGTCCAAGGATCTGTCTACTAGTAGTAAGAATGGTTGACTACTTTAGTGTATAGCAAAAAGAGGCATTTGTGCAGTCTATTGCATAATAACAATAGAAAAATTAGTATTTACAATTAAGTGAGGACTCTTGTGGTGTAATGGTAGTAAAGCTCTGGACCAGGTGACTAGGGATTAAGTCCCACCTGCTCCAGATGTGTGTGATAATATCTCTGAATAGATTGATTAGAAACAAAATAAAGTAGTTAGGCATCATTGCAAACATTGTACATCAGGACTGTCTACAACAATGTCTCATTCAGGACAACTCTAAAAGACTGCATTGCATCATCAGTTTAGGTAGAGCTAATGAACCTTCATTATTGGCTCTTTCAGGACCATGATCTGATGCAGCATCTTGATAATGGCCAGAGGTGTGTTTGAAGAAGCAATTACAGCCAACTGCCTCATAATAATGAGCTGGATTTACATTGTCATCTGTAAACTGTGGTCGAGCAGGATAGGCATCATTTTAGGGCACTGTCCCAGTGTTATTCAGATGTGCTGGGAAGTGAGCATAGAATCCTGAAACATAGACACCCTACAGCATGGAAGCAGGCCATCTGGAATGCTGAGTCCACACTGACCCAATGGATGGTGGGGGATTTTGGCAGAAGCAAATCACAGGCCATTCTTTGTGAGTAACTGCTGTTATTTTTACACATTCCTGGGATTACCTCCTAACTGAGCTCAATGCATTCATGCCAGTTCAATGTTATGATTCCTTTGCTGATGCCACATCAACTCCAATATAAGCTGGAACTTTCCATCTCGAACAGCTGAACTGCATGTCTGCCAAAGAAAGAAGCAACTCTCAAGAATTTAGTGTTTAGTATAAACAGTGCTTTGTATACATTCTGTGTGTGTACAGTGCACGTATAGGAATGTATATGGGTGTGTGTTTAAATGCATGTGTGCCTGTTTGTGAGGGCATGTGTGTGTGTCTGTGTGTTGTAATGAAATCCGTTTCCAGTTTTCTGCAAGAATATATGGATACATTCAGGTTGAATATGCTATATCTAACTGTTCCAAAGTGTTAGTGAATTCTGCCCAGCAATTGTTGGTGGGGGTGGGAGGTGCTTAAAACCAGAAGTTGATAAGAAATAGGATCAGGAGTAGGCTGTTTGGCAGCTTGAGTCTCCTCCACCACTCAGTATGATTTTGCCTTTTCTGCCTACTCCCTGTTACTCTTGATTTCCCTGACTGATCAACAATTCATCAATCTCAGCTTTAAATATAAACAAGGACTCCACCCCCACAGCTCTCTGTGACAAAGAGTTCCAACCCTCTGAGAGAAGAAATTCTTCCTCATCTCTGTCGTAAATTGGTGTCCCTTTATTCTGAAATTATGCCCTCTGGTCCTAGGCCCTCCCATAAGGGGAAACATCCTCTCAGCATTGACCCTGTCAAATCTCTTAAGAATCTTACATGTTTAAATGACATCACCTCTCATTCTTCTGAAGTCCGAGTAGGATAATCCCAACCCGTTTAATCTTTGGTCGTAAGACAATCCCTCCTTAGAAGGGACAATGCTAGTGAATCTGGTATGAACTGCCTCAATAAAAAAAATCTTTCTTCAATAAGGAGACCGTAACTTTTCGTAGCTCTCCAGATGTGGTCCCATCAGCACCTTATAGAAATGCAGTAAGTCTTCCCTATTCTTAAACTCCAACCACGTTGAAATACGGGCCAACAGTCCATTAGAAACAAAATAAAGTAGCTAGGCATCATTGCAAACATTGGGAGCCAAGTACATCGGGACTGTCTCACTCAATGGCCTTCATGGTGGAAATCCAAATGGGAATTTTGATGTAATTCAGTCCAAGAAATATTACATTAAATTTACAGTAAAGGTCCAATTGTAAATCTGTGAGACACACAATGCAGCTCTGCCACCTCCTGCTGTCCCCCAAGATTCATCTATCTGAACAACCTATGTTGCTCTTTTCAGAAGGATAGAGCAAAGAATGAAAGTAGCTGGGGGCAAATAAGCTTAAATATGGCGATGAAGACAATACCACAGTGGTCATTTGAGTTGGGCAGCTGGTGAAAGGTCTATCCAAATAGTGAGCTTTCATTTAGAGAGAAGGGTTCCATCATGACTCTGATGTCAGTACACTCATCCACAATGCACTCAGGAACTGAAAAAGCCTGTTTCACAACAGGTGCACCTGCAAGAGATGCAGAGAGTGATGGTCAAAGCTGAACCATTAGCCGAGTGCAGAAGTGGGAGGGATAAGTTTGGAAGAGAAGGCAAAATGACAAGATTAACCCTCAGTGGACCTGTTTTATTGTAAAGTCAGAGAAAAAGTACAGAGAAATTGAGATTACTTACAGAATGAGCACTTCCACGGGCTTTACATGATGAGGCATGGAGGGAAGCCACGGTCTTATCAAAGGTGATTGCTTGCTGCGCCTGTGTGCTCATTACAACATTTTCAATAGGTCAATTTGGAGGATTTTGAAGATTACAAGGAATTGAAGGGACAATCAGGGAGATACAACAGACTCCAAACTAGGAGTACTACAGTTAGTTGCACTGCTGGGAAGGCAGTTCACTTACTTAGATTCTGCGTAATGACTCAACGCAATTAGAACTCAGGGCTAGCAGTGCTAACTATTGAGCCACTGTGGACTCAGAAGAGTCTTGATTATCTGAGGAAAGGGGAATGTCATTGGTTCTGTGCTGCTGGAAGCTATGAGGTGCTTGGAAGAACTCTGTAAGCATTAATATTTAAGTGTAGCTAAGGGAGTGGGAAATGAAAAACTCAGAAGAACCATTTGTTCAATGTAACTGAGCAAGATTGGAGCTCTGAAAAACTCAGTACAGTAGTAAGATTGGCTCAGTGAAGGTTGCTGTTAGTGACGACCTGGTGTTATGTTTGTGAATGAGTACTGGAGTGCAGTTTTGTAGTCAAGGGAGTTCAGGATCAGGAAAGGGAGGTGATGGAATGGAAGTAGTATTGAAGCAGCCCATGATGGAGTGGATCTTGAGAGGGTATTTCAAGACCACACCAGTGGAAATAAAGAATTACAATTCTTTGTGAGTTTAATGAGCTATGATGATCTATCATGTCAGTAATATCTTGGGGAAATTGCTGAGAAATCTGTGGAATCTGACTTGTTTGCTATTGCTATTTGACTTTCACTATAGATTGTTTGATTACAATCTGTTATTCATGTTAACTACACAATAATTCTGGATGTTGGAAATGAGTTGAATTGAATTTATTGTCACATGTACCGAGGCACAGTGAAAAGCTTTGACTTGTGAGCAATACTGGAAGATCACAGCGTTAAGTAGCATAGACAAGTAAATAATAGGTAAATAGCGGCAAAAACAAAAGTTTAAAGAGTGTAGAACGATTTTGTGCATATTGTATAGTTTGCATGACTATTCTAAACTTGTATAGTAAAGTCTTACTTGTTCAACTGAGTGGAATCTTGTGATGTCATGCTCTAAATCCCCTGGATCTCACACTTTGTCTCATTTGAAAATAGAAGTCATGATCTCCAGCCAGGTTATAGAGGAGTTTGGCACTCTGATCTGGGATCATAACAACAAGTGCATCTGCGTGTGTATTTATGAGTCTTTTTGCCCCACATAGACCCACTCAATCCTTTTCATTTATAATGTCTTGGTGACTGCCAATTCCTTGCTCCAAACTTCAGCATTCCTAAATCTCCTACTCTCCTGTCATAATCCCAGGCTTGATTCCACCTTTGATAAGACCGTGGCTTCCCTCCATGCCTCATCATGTAAAGCCCGTGGAAGTGCTCATTCTGTAAGTAATCTCAATTTCTCTGTACTTTTTCTCTGACTTTACAATAAAACAGGTCCACTGAGGGCTAATCTTGTCATTTTGCCTTCTCTTCCAAACTTATCCCTCCCACTTCTGCACTCGGCTAATGGTTCAGCTTTGACCATCACTCTCTGCATCTCTTGCAGGTGCACCTGTTGTGAAACAGGCTTTTTCAGTTCCTGAGTGCATTGTGGATGAGTGTACTGACATCAGAGTCATGATGGAACCCTTCTCTCTAAATGAAAGCTCAATATTTGGATAGACCTTTCACCAGCTGCCCTACTCAAATGACCACTGTGGTATTGTCTTCATCATAATATTTAAGCTTATTTGCCCCCAGCTACTCTCATTCTTTGCTCTATCCTTCTTATAAGAGCAACATAGGTTGTTCAGATAGATGAATCTTGGGGGACAGCAGGAGGTTGCAGAACTGCATTGTGTGTCTCACAGATTTACAATTGGACCTTTACTGTAAATTTAATGTAATATTTCTTGGACTGAATCACATCAAAATATCCCATTTGGATTTCCACCATGAAGGCCATTGAGTGAGGAAGGTGGTAAGCATTAATAATTGTTCAAACTGCACTAGGCACAGAGAATTTCTCCGGCAAAGAGTCACAGATTTGTTTCTCTGAAACCTGGCAATAAACATGGGACAGCTTGTTAAATCCACTTGTACAGGAGCATCAGTAAGACAAGGACAACTTCAGCCTGTCTGTCCCAAACTGCATCTTGAAATAAGAAAGGGAATGTCCAGTCACAGCACTCAAGGCTAAAAGAAAATGTTATGTAAGAACTGAAAAATATAGCCACTTCTGTTAAATGCCAAGCAAACAATATATAATCCATTTATAGCTGACCGAAAATCATATGTCATTTTTTTCCCCAATAATGACCAAAACAATTTGGATTTATGTGTTGTAAAATATCGTCATTTTACCATGCGCTGCATAAGAGCATTTGCAATTAATGCAAAGATGCATAAGGAGCTATGAGGGCAGGTCCACAAAACTTAGTCAAGGAGGTCATAATGTCAGGTTTGAAAAAGGTTTTAATATTGGAGATTGCATTAGATTCCAACCAATCTAATGACTCAGGCGAGAATCGAAGAGTCTAGATCTGGAAGAGTTCTCTTAACTCTGAGGAAGGGTCTATGGACCCAAATATTAACTCTGATTTCTCTCCACAGATGCTGTCAGACTAGCTGAGCTTTTCCAGCATTTTCTGTTTTGTTTCTGATTTGCAGCATCTACCGTTCTTTTGATTTTTAATCTAGATCTAGATCCTGTTGGTGTCAGATGCATCATCTCAAGCTCCTGTTAGCCTGAATGGTTAGGGGTCAGTTAGCTGGATGGCTGATTTGCAATGCAGAGTGGTGCCAAGACAGGTTAAAGTTACCACAGAAGTCTTTCCTTCTCAACCTCTCCCCTTGCCTGAGGCATGGTTATTTTCAGGTTAATATACTAGTACAAGAGGGCATAGCCTCGAGATTAGAAGGAACTAATTTAGGATTGAATTGAGAAGGAACTTCTTCACCCTGAGAGTTGTAAATCTATCGAATTCCTTACCCAGTGAAATAGTTGACGCTACCTCAGTATACATTTTTAAAGCTAAGGTAGACTTTTTTGAACTATACAGGAATTAAGGGATACGGTGACAGTGTGGTTGAGTGGATCTGAGTCCACGAAAAGATCAGCCATGATCTTATTGAATGGCAGAGCAGGCTTGAAGGGCCGAATGGCCTGCACCTGCTCCTAGTCCTTATGTGCTTATGTACCACCAGTTACCTCTTACGAACGAGCAAGGAACCATATGATCTGATAAGACGATGGTGGCTTTATCGTTAATGATTATATCTAATTAGTTAATGTAACTTGTACCTATTTTTACCATGTTCATTCCAGTTGGAGCTGGCTTGATTGAAACATGTAAGGTCTTAAGAGACCTTAACAGAAGGGAGTTGGAAAGGATAATTCCACTTTTGGGAGAATCCAGAAAATATATAGGACACACTTTCCAAAAAAAAGTCATTCATTTAAGATAAAGGTGGAGAGAATATTTTTCTCTCACAGAGAGTTAAGAATCTCCAATCTTCAAAAGAAATGGAAGCAGGACCTTTTACTATTCTTAAGGTGTAGCTGGATAGAATCTTGAGAAGCAAGTGAGTGAAAGGTTGTAAGAGTCAGGAAAAAAAGTGGAGTTGAAGTTACAATCAGAGCAATCGTAATCTTATTAAATAGCTCAATGGGCCAAATGGCCTACTCCTACTCATTTGTTCATTAGTTGGGAGTTAGTGCTACGTCCACGTGGTATCTTTCCACCTACCATTCAGAACCTTTTGAATGACACTGCTTATTTATTTGAATAAATCTGAGGATGAATGGCCTTGACACAATAGACACTGCCAGAATATTTCTCCTTGTGGGCCATCTGGAACTAGGGAACATAGAACTGAGGCAACTTAACAGGGTTTGGCAGAACTCTGGCAGTTCTGAAGAAGGGTCACTGGACTTGAAACATTAACTCTGTTTCTCTCTCCACAGATGGTGCCAGACCTGTTGAGTTTCTCCAGCAATTCCTCCTTTTCTTTGGTGCTATTTTGTTACTTTTACATTCTGTACTTCAATTTATTAAGTATTGGAACACATAACACCTTTTAACAGCCTTCTCAATTTGTCTTGCTACCTTCAAAGAGAGATATCTACACGATCTCTCTGTTGCTATTGTGGCAGTTAGTTTATTAAAGGGAAGGTGGTGGAGATAGACAGCAGGAATATCTGTAGAACTGGTTCGAGTGAGATTGTAGTAAATTAGAGAAGATTAAAACAGCACGTTGCTTCAAAGGATTGAGTGTTCTGAACTTGGGCTGAAGCCATATTGTTTGAATAGAGCAGAAAAATTTACAGGTAGTTGCTTTCTCACACTTGGGCACTGGATTGATGCCGTGTAGGTAAAAAGCTAGAGTTCAGTCTCTATACTCTCTCCCCACACACAAGCAAATAATTCACTGACATACACTAGAATCATAAATAAAAACAGGCCTCAGCCGTTTAGCCTTTGATCTTGCTGCCCCATTCAATGAGATCATGATCTGCTCTCAACTCCCCTTTCCAGTCCATTCTCCTTAACTCTCAACTTCCCTTCAGGTGAAGAATGTGTCCATCTCAGCCCCTTGTCTGCCCACTGCATCAAGAATTCCAATGAATGATGATCCTCTGGGAGAACACATTGCTCCTCATCTCCAGCTTAACCCCTCACTCCGAAACTGTGCCTCTGAGTTCTAGATTCACCGATGAAGGGAAACATCTTCTAGCCTCTACTCCTGTCTAAACCCTTGCAGAATTTTAGGTCTTAACCTACTATTATGCTTCAAATGCCTTGCAAAATTGGTCATTTAAAGACTAATTGAATGAATTGGTTGCAACTTGCAGTCCAGGATTTCCTAAGGTGCTCTCTGTGGATACAGGTGTGATTGTTCTTGTTTGACTTTTACTCTGTCTCCAGTTGACTCCTCACACCTCAGTATTCATTAGAGGTTAATTCACTCTATATGATTAGATTAGATTACTTACAGTGTGGAAACAGGCCCTTCAGCCCAACAAGTCCACACCAACCCTCCATAGAGCAACCCACCCAGACCTATTCCCCTACATTTACCCCTTCACCTAACACTATGGGCAATTTAGCATGGCAAATTCACCTGACCTGCACATCTTTGGATTGTGGGAGGGAACCAGAGCACCCGGAGGAAACCCACGCAGACACGGGGAGAATGTGCAAACTCCACACAGTCAGTTGCCTGAGGCAGGAATTGAACCTGGGTCTCTGGCGCTGTGAGGCAGCAGTCCTAACCACTGTGCCACCGTGCCGCCCATATTTGGCACTGAATCATTCCCAACCTGGCCTCAGCCCCTCCCTGACCAGGAACTTAGAACTTTCATTTCCTCTTTCTATGCTTGAACTTCCTAACATAGTAGGTTCAATAGTTGGTTCTTATCTGAGCTTGGGCATCTTCAGAAACGTAGACTTTAAAAGTAGAAATGGAACGTAAAAAGTCACATCAATAAAACACAAGTAAAATACTGTGGTTTATATCCAAAAGAATAGAATTCATAAGTAGATCCCACTTGTGAACTGTTCTGGTTTCCAAATTGCAAAAAAGATATAGGAGTTTCTGGAGAAAGTGCAGAAAACATTTGCAGCAAACATTTCAGATTGAGGGGATTACACATTTCCACAACAGTTTAACAAGGCAAGGTTCAAGTTTTCAACAAAACAGAAATTGTTGGAAAATCTCAGCAGGTCTGGCAGCATCTGTGCAGAGAAAGCAGGGTTAATATTTCAGATCCAGTAATCCATTTTTGGAAAAACGGTGACTGGACTCAAAGCATTGAATCTGTTTTCTCTCCATGGATGCTGCCATACCTGCTGAGTTTTTCCAGCAATTTGTGTTTTTGTTTCTGATTTTCAGCATTTAGAATTATTTGGGGTTTTTTTTGTTTAAGGTTCTCATTCTGCTCTGGATAGGCGAGGCTAAGGCATTATTAAATAGGAAGGAGTTTGGTAAGGTAGACATAGAGATGATTGCACTTGGGGTTGGGTGAGCTGGGCGGGGGGGTCGGGGTGCAGTGTTGGTGGGGTCTAAAACTCAGAGCCATAAATATAAGTTCATCATGAATTAATCACTATTTATATAGATGAGGAAATAGACAAGGTCTTTTCCCTAGGGTGGAACCGTCCAAAACTATAGGGCATATGCTTAAGATGTGAGAAGAAAGATTAAAAAGGGACTTAAGGTTAACTTTTTCACGCAGAGGGTGATGCGTGTATGGAATGAGCTGCCAGAGGAAGTGGTGGAGGCTGGTACAATTACAACACTTAACAGGCATCTGGATGGGTATATGAATAGGAAGGGTTTGGAGGGTTTGGGCCAGGTGCTGGCAAATGGGACTAGACTAATTCAGGACATCTGGTCGGCATTAACGAGTTGGACCGAAGGGTCTGTTTCCGTGCTGTACCTCTGTATGACTATGACTCTGTATAGTTAAATTTAGATCATCAATTGGGAATTCAGGCGAATATTCTCTCTAGTGTGGTTAGAATATAAAACATATCAAATCACATGCAGTAGTTGCAGTGAGTAGTATGGGTGCATTTAAAGGGAGAGGTGACAACGTTATGAGACAGGAGGGATTAGAGGGATAGTGGAGATGAGATAACATGGAGGAGGTAGTTGTGAACCAGAAACATAAGCATTGAATCATTGGGCTGAATAACCTGTTTATTTATTCTAAATTCATGTCTTTCTCCATGAGGGCTGAGGAGGAGTATTCTGAATTTCAAACAAGAACAGGATGCCCAATTCCCTGTGACCAGAATCACTGTGCCAGCATTATCGGATAACTATTGCTTACACTGGCAAGGCTGGTGAAACAGAGCAGAATCAAAGAATGCTTTAAATTTGGGAAAGTGAACGGTTGAATCCTGGTGCATTTCGGTGTAAAGTGAAAACGAAATACTTTAGTTCCTTAAATTATTTTCAGCTTGTTATTTTTATAACCTGTCAGTTTAGTTCTTCTCAAAATTAATTTGTGACACACAGAATGACTCAGACATTTTGCAGCTAATCTAAATGTGGAGTGAGGGGTTGGTATTTGGAAAGCCAGGTTGCAAACCTATGGAGGTCAGATATAATTGCATGGATGAAACAGCAACAACTAGCAAGCAGAAAGACCATCAGATGTCATAACCAAATTTTAAAAAGCCCTTGGTACTTAATTGATTGCAACAATTTGTCCACTATGCAGAAGAACTTAAGGAACAGGTATAAGCGACAATCACTCAGCTGTGGCTTCACTAGTAGCACACATCCTTGCAAGACCTTTGAGTTCCAGTTCTACTCCCAGGCTTGAAAACGAAAGTGAATACTGACACTCTGCTCCAAGACTGAGAGAGCATTATATTGTTTGTAATCACTCGGAGCTGAATTTTACAGACCCCTGTCAGTATATTTGAAAACAGGACGGGTAAGGTGTGTGGCAGGACGGGTAAGGTGTGAGGCAGGATGGGTAAGGTGTGAGGTAGGGTGGGTAAGGTGTGAGGCAGGATGGGGAAGATGTGAGGCAGGATGGGTAAGGTGTGAGGCAGGATTGGGAAGGTGTGAGGCAGAGTGAGATAGGTGTGAGGTAGGGTGGGTAAGGTGTGAGGCAGGACGGGTAATGTGTGAGGTAGGGTGGGTTTGGTGTGAGGCAGGCCAGGTAAGGTGTGAGGCAGGATTGGGGAAGCTGTGAGACAGGATGGGTAAGGTGTGAGGCAGGCCGGGTAAGGTGTGAGGCAGAGTGGGTAAGGTGTGAGGCAGAGTGGGTAAGGTGTGAGGTAGAATGGGTAAGGTGTGAGGCAGGATGGGGAAGCTGTGAGGCAGGGTGGGTAAGGTGTGAGGCAGGCTGGGTAAGGTGTGAGGCAGAGTGGGTAAGGTGTGAGGTAGGATGGGTAAGGTGTGAGACAGGCCGGGTAAGGTGCGAGGCAGAGTGGGTAAGGTGTGAGGCAGGGCGGGTAAGGTGTGAGGCAGGCCAGGTAAGGTGTGAGGCAGAGTGGGTAAGGTGTGAGGTAGGATGGGGAAGATGTAAGGCAGGATGGGTAAGGTGTGAGGCAGAGTGGGTAAGGTGTGAGGCAGGATGGGTAAGGTGTGAGGCAGGATGGGTAAGGTGTGAGGTAGGATGGGTAAGGTGTGAGGCAGGATGGGGAAGGTGTGAGGCAGATTGGGTAAGGTGTGAGGCAGGATTGGGAAGGTGTGAGGCAGAGTGAGATAGGTGTGAGGTAGGGTGGGTAAGGTGTGAGGCAGGACGCGTAAGGTGTGAGGTAGGGTGGGTAAGGTGTGAGGCAGGATTGGGAAGGTGTGAGGCAGAGTGAGATAGGTGTGAGGTAGGGTGGGTAAGGTGTGAGGCAGGACGGGTAAGGTGTGAGGTAGGGTGGGTAAGGTGTGAGGCAGACCAGGTAAGGTGTGAGGCAGGATGGGGAAGCTGTGAGGCAGGGTTGGTAAGGTGTGAGGCAGGCCGGGTAAGGTGTGAGGCAGAGTGGGTAAGGTGTGAGGTAGGATGGGTAAGGTGTGAGGCAGGCCGGGTAAGGTGTGAGGCAGAGTGGGTAAGGTGTGAGGTAGGATGGGTAAGGTGTGAGGCAGGCCGGGTAAGGTGTGAGGCAGAGTGGGTAAGGTGTGAGGCAGGCCGGGTAAGGTGTGAGGCAGGCCAGGTAAGGTGTGAGGCAGAGTGGGTAAGGTGTGAGGTAGGATGGGTAAGGTGTGAGGCAGGCCGGGTAAAGTGTGAGGCAGGCTGGGTAAGGTGTGAGGCAGGCTGGGTAAGGTGTGAGGCAGGCCGGGTAAGGTGTGAGGCAGGGTGGGTAAGGTGTGAGGTAGAATGGGTAAGGTGTGAGGCAGGCCGGGTAAGGTGTGAGGCAGAGTGGGTAAGGTGTGAGGCAGGATGGGTAAGGTGTGAGGTAGGATGGGTAAGGTGTGAGGCAGGCCGGGTAAGGTGTGAGGCAGGCCAGGTAAGGTGTGAGGCAGAGTGGGTAAGGTGTGAGGTAGTCCAGGTAAGGTGTGAGGCAGAGTGGGTAAGGTGTGAGGTAGATTGGGTAAGGTGTGAGGTAGGGTGGGTAAGGTGTGAGGCAGGATGGGTAAGGTGTGAGGCAGGATGGGTAAGATGTGAGGCAGGATTGGGAAGGTATGAGGCGGGGTGGGTATGGTGTGAGGCAGGATTGGGAAGGTTTGAAGCAGAGTGAGTAAGGTGTGAGGTAGGGTGGGTAAGGTGTGAGGCAGGATGGTAAGGTGTGAGGCAAGACGGGTAAGGTGTGAGATAGGATGGGTAAGGTGTGAGGCAGAATGGGTAAGGTGTGAGGTCGGATGGGTAAGGTGTGAGGCAGAGTGGGTAAGGTGTGAGGCAGGACGGGTAAGGTGTGAGGTAGGGTGGGTAAGGTGTGAGGCAGGTTGGGGAAGGTGTGAGGCGGGATGGGGAATGTCTGAGGCAGAATTGGTGAGGTGTGAGGCAGGGTGAGTAAGGTGTGAGGCAGGACGGGTAAGGTGTGAGGCAGAGTGGGTAAGGTGTGAGGTAGGGTGGGTAAGGTGTGAGGCAGGATGGGTAAGGTGTGAGGCAAGACGGGTAAGGTATGAGGCAGGATGGGTAAGGTGTGAGGCAGAGTGGGTAAGGTGTGAGGCAGAGTGGGTAAGGTGTGAGGCAGAATTGGGAAGGTGTGAGGCAGAGTGGGTAAGGTGTGAGGTAGGATGGGTAAGGTGTGAGGCAGGCTGGGTAGGGTGTGAGGCAGAGTGGGTAAGGTGTGATGTAGAGTGGGTAAGGTGTGAGGTAGGGTGGGTAAGGTGTGAGGCAGGATGGGTTGGTGTGAGGCAGGGCAGGGTAAGGTGTGAGGCAGGATTGGGAAGATTTGAGGCAGAGTGAGTAAGGTGTGAGGTAGGGTGGGTAAGGTGTGAGGCAGGATGGGTAAGGTGTGAGGCAAGACGGGTAAGGTGTGAGGCAGAGTGGGTAAGGTGTGAGGTAGGATGGGTAAGGTGTGAGGCAGGACGAGTAAGGTGTGAGGTAGGATGGGTAAGGTGTGAGGCAGAGTGGGTAAGGTGTGAGGTAGGGTAGGTAAGGTGAGAGGAGAAAGTGAGGTCTGCAGATGCTGGAGATCAGAGCTGAAAATGTGTTGCTGGAACAGCGCAGCAGGTCAGGCAGCATCCAGGGAACAGGAGAATCGACGTTTCGGGCATAAGCCCGAAAGGTAAGGAAAGATAAGTAACGACTGCAGATGCTGGAGAGTCAGAGTCTAAACTTGTGGCACCGAAAAAGCACAGCAGGTCAGGCAGCATCTGAGGAACAGGAGAGTTGATGTTTTGGCATAAGCCCTTCATCAGGAATGTGGGGGCGAAGTGAGCTGAGAGATAAATTGGGTGGGAGGTTTTGGGAAGGAGCTGTGCGGAGGTAGGTGGGAAGGTGATAGGTAAATGCAGGTGTGGGGTGATTGCGATAGTTTGGTGGGGAGGGTGAGGTGGATAGATGGGAAGGAAGATGGACAGGTAGGGCAGGTCAAGAGAGTGTTGGAGAGTTGGATCTGGAATGAGGTGAGGGGAGGGGAGATTTGGAAACTAGTGAAGTTGACATTGATGCCGTGTGGTTGAAGGGTCCCAGGTGGAAGAAGAGGCGTTATTCCTCCAGTTGTCGAGTGGCTTTGATATGGTGGTGGAGCAGGCCCAGGACTTGCATACCCTTGGCAGAGTGGGAGGGGGAGTTAAAGTGGTTGGCCACAGGGCAGTGGGGTTGTTTGGTGTGTGTCACGGAGATGTTCCCTCAAACGTTTCGCGAGTTGGCGTCCTGTCTCCCGAATGTAGAGGGGACCACATCAAGAGCAGCGAGCACAGTAAGTGTGGTGTTTGGATGTGCAGGCAAATCTCTGCCAGATGTGAAAAGATCCTTTGGGGCCTTGGTCGGAGGTGAGGGGGGAAGTGTTGGTGCAGGTTCTGCACTTCCTGTGGCAGCAAGGAAAGGTTCAGGGTGTGGAGGGTGGGTTGATGAGTGGGGGTGTGGATCTAATGGGGAAGTCACACAGGGAATGGTCTCTGCGGAAGGCAGATAGGGGTAGGGAGGGAAATATGTCTCTGGTGGTGGGGCCTGATTGTAGGTTGCAGAAATGGTGGAGATTAATGAGCTGTGTCTGGATATTAGTGGGATGGAAGGTGAGGACCAGGTATGTTCTAATTTTGTTGTGGTTAAGGGGTGGGTTTCAAAGGTGGAGGTACGGGAAATGGAGGAGATGCACTGGAGGGCATTGTTGATAACGTGGGTGGGAAAATTATGATCTTGGAAATAGGAGGTCATCTGGGATATCCTGGAATGGACTTGCACTTCCTGGGAGCAGGTACGGTAGAGGCAGAGGAATTGGAAGTACGCGATAGCATTTTTGCAGCAGTGGGGTAGGAGGAGATGTAGTCCAGGTAGCTGTGGGAGCCAGTGATTTTGAAGTAGATCTGAAAGATGTGTTGCTGGAAAAGCGCAGCAGGTCAGGCAGCATCCAAGGAGCAGGAGAATCGATGTTTCGGGCATAAGCCCTTCTTCATGAATCCTGAAGAAGGGTCCTGAAGAAGGGCTTATTCTCGAAACGCCAATTCTCCTGCTCCTTGGATGCTGCCTGACCTGCTGCGCTTTTCCAGCAACACATTTTTCAGCTCTGATCTCCAGCATCTGCAGTCCTTACTTTCTCCGTTTTGAAGTAGATGTCCATGTTGAGTCGGTTGCCAGAAATGGAGATGGAGAGATCCAGGAAAGGGAGGGAGGTATCCAAGATGGTCCAGGTGAACTTAAGGTCAGGGTGGAAGGTGTTAGTGAAGTCGATGAACTGTTCCACCTCCTCGTGGGAGCACGAGATGGCACCGATACAGTCATCAATGTCATGGAGGAAAAGGTGGGGGAATGGTGCCAGTGTAACTGCAAATTTGGACAGATCCACCTATCCTATAAGAGGCAGGCACAGCTGGGCCCATGTGGGGGCCCATGGCTATCCTTTTGCTCTGAAGGTAGTGGGAGGATTCGAAGGAGAAGTTGTTGAGGGTGAGGACCAGTTCTGCCAGTCGAATGAGGGTGTCGGTGGAAGGGTACTGGTTGGGTCAGCACGGGAGGAAAAAATGGAGGGCTTGGAGGCCTTCGCCAAGGCAGGTGGACGTGTAAAGGAATGGGATGTCCATGGTGAAGGTAGGTATCAGGCAGGATGTGTAAGATGTCAGGTAGAGTGGATAAGGTGTCATGCAGTACGCACACTGTTAGGCCTTTGGAAGCTCTCATTTGTCAATAACTACCCCTCAATGGCCTTAATTCATAGCCACCACTGTTTTCCAGCCTGCAATGAAAGATAAGAGCAATTCAGACAGCCTACCAGCTTTGGTGGTATGGGTTGCTATTGAAGAGGAATTGGGAAGTGGGGGTGAGCCTCCTTGTGGGGATGTGAGGCCTCTGAGCTCTTTGGATCATTCCCATAAAGATCATACACTCCCATCTATCCCTACCCCACTACTCCCAGCCCCTTTCTCTTTAAAGACTTCCACCCACTCCAACTGCGCTGCAGAGGTCTCATAGCCAAACCGACCCATAAGCTTACCTCAGGTCTGGGAAAAGTCTTCTCAACTTCGAGGTGGCACAGTGGCTGAGTGGTTAGCACTACCGCCACACAGTGTTAGGGACCCAGGTTTGATTCCAATGTCAGGTGACTGTGTGGTGTTTGTAAAATCTCCCTGTGTCTGGATGGGTTTCCTCTGGGTGCTCTGGTTCAAAGATATGCAGGCGAGGTGGATGGGCTGTGGGAACGCAGGGATAGAGTGTCTGGATGACATGTTCTTTGGAGTATCAGTGTGGTCTTGATGGGCCAAATAGCCTGCTTTCACAATGTAGGGATTTGATGATATTCTGGTTCCCCCTTGGGTTTATTGAGAGTGCCAGTTGTAGTCATTACTTTCACATGGTGCTACTGTTTCTACTACGCTTGAGGGAAGGATTTTCTATTCTGTGTTGGGAGGTTGGGGAGGCAGAGATGTCCCTCTCGGACCCATTGAAGGTCTCAGTGTATCATGGCTGAGGGGAAAATGGATCTCTACTCAACCTGGTGCTGACTGAGGTTAACAATGAGATGTGCGGAGCGCTGACTTACACATTTCTCTGCAAAATATACTCCTTAAGGTTGAGAAGTTAAATTGATGCCTCATGTACCTACATTGGTGAACATTAAGGATTCCATGGCACAAATTTGAAAAGACGTATCCCTGCTGTCCATATCATAAATAAGACATCCCAATCCTTGTCTCATTGCTTTCTGTGGGACCTTGCTGTGAGCAAATTGATTGATCGATTGCTTACTTTATAACACTGACTATACTTTGAAAATAGTGATTTCAAAGCACCTTGGGAAATGTAAGTCCTGAAATATGCAATATACTAACAAGGCTTTTTCATTTTCATTTTCATTTTTGACCCTGTTCCACAATTCAGTCAGATCATGGTGATTTCTCTCTCAATTCCACTTCCCGCATTATCCCCAAATCCCTTATTATGTTCAATGACAGCATCCGCAAATATGAAGATTCAGAGTGAAGAAATTTTATTTTTTTTAATATTGATGTCATCACTGAAAGCTCATCCCAAATGACCTTGGAGAAGGCGGTGCTAAATCACCAGCTTGAACCACTGGGAGACCCACAGAGCTGTCTGGAAGGGAGTTCCAAAATTTGTATCTTGTCAAAATGAAGGAGCCATGATAACGTTCCAAGTCAGGATGGTGTGTTGATTGGAGGGGAATGCATGCAGTTCCAATGTATCTGCTGTCCTTGATTTTCTAGCTGGTAGACGTCACAGGAATGGAAGGTAATGTGAGCTGACCCTTGGTGTATTGTTACAGTGAATCTTGTAGATGGTACACACAGCTGTCACCATGCATCAACGGTGGAAGAAATGAATGTTGAAGGTGGTGGATCAGAATGAATCAAATGGGATGCTTTATCCTGGATGATGTTGAGCCTCTTGTGTGTTATTGGAGCTGCTGTTCATTAATTGCCTCATGTCTTACCCACAGTGATGGTAAATTGTTTTCCACTTATACAAATTGGTGACTGAGATGGAGGAAGAACCTTAGAAACTTAGAGTCAATGGTGTCGACTAGTACTGAAACACTGCAGTTCACTGTGACGGTTGACAAAGCAATATCTCAACTGACAGTGATACTATTAATAACAACATTTGGCACATATCAAAATAGGGTTTTCAGCAAGGTATTGCATGTCCTTTGTAGATTTATTTTCCTAATACAGAGCTATCTCTGAATTTAGCATTAAATCCAATGAGCTTGTCCAGTTGCAACTGAGTTCCATTCCTCTTTTGCTTTCTAGGAACACCATAACAACCCATTCAGCCCATCAAGCCTCTCTGCTGTTCAATATGATAATGGAAGATCAAACACTTTAGAGTTTTTTACCCAACCTAATCATAATCCTTGTGCCATTGGTAATTCAGAAATCTATCAATCTCTATCTTTAATAGACAATAGACAATAGACAATAGGTGCAGGAGTAGGCCATTCAACCCTTCGAGCCTGCACCGCCATTCAATATAATCATGGCTGATCATTCCTAATCAGTATCCTGTTCCTGCCTTATCTCCATAACCCTTGATTCCACTATCTTTGAGAGCTCTATCCAACTCCTTCTTAAATGAATCCAGAGAGTGGGCCTCCACTGCCCTCTGGGGCAGACAATTCCACACAGCCACCACTCTCTGGGTGAGGAAGTTTCTCCTGAGCTCTGTCCTAAATGGTCTACCCCGTATTTTTAAGCTGTGTCCTCTGGTTCGGCACTCACCCATCAGTGGAAATATGTTTCCTACTGCCAGAGTGTCCAATCCTTTCATAATCTTATACGTCTCAATCAGATCCCCTCTCAATCTTCGAAACTCAAGGGTATACAAGCCCAGTCGCTTCAGTCTTTCATTGTAAGGTAATCCTGCCATTCCAGGAATTGACCTCGTGAACCTACGCTGCACTCCCTCAATAGCCAGAATGTCTTTTCTCAAATTTGGAGACCAGAACTGCACACAGTACTCCAGGTGTGGTCTCACCAAGGCCCTGTACAGCTGCAGAAGCACCTCTTTGCTTCTATACTCAATTCCTCTTGTTATGAAGGCCAGCATGCTATTAGCCTTCTTCACTACCTGCTGTACCTGCATGCTTGCCTTCATTGACTGGTGTACAAGAACACCCAGATCTCTCTGTACTGCCCCTTTACATAAATTGATTCCATTGAGGTAGTAGTCTGCCTTCCTGTTCTTGCCACCAAAGTGGATAACCATACATTTATCTACATTAAACTGCATCTGCCATGCATCTGACCACTCACCTAACTTGTCCAGGTCACCCTGTAATCTCCTAACATCCTCATCACTTTTCACCCTGCCACCCAGCTTGGTATCATCAGCAAATTTGCTAATGTTATTGCTGATACCATCTTCTATATCATTAACATATATTGTAAAAAGCTGTGGTCCCAGCACGGATCCCTGCGGTACCCCACTGGTCACTGCCTGCCATTCCGAAATGGAGCCGTTTATCACTACCCTTTATTTCCTATTAGCCAACCAATTTTCAATCCAATCTAGTACTTTGCCCCCAATACCATGCACCCTAATTTTACTCACTAACCTCCTGTGTGGGACTTTATCAAAAGCTTTCTGAAAGTCCAGGTACACTACATCTACTGGATTTCCCTCGTCCAACTTCATAGTTACATCCTCAAAAAATTCCAGAAGATTAGTCAAGCATGATTTCCCCTTCATAAATCCATGCTGACTCTGTCCTATCCTGTTACTACTATCCAGATGTGCCGTAATTTCATCCTTTATAATAGACTCCAGCATCTTTCCCACCACTGAGGTCAGACTAACTGGTCTATAATTTCCTGCTTTCTCTCGCCCACCTTTCTTAAAAAGTGGTATAACATTAGCCACCCTCCAATCCTCAGGAACCGACCCCGAATCTATTGAACTCTGGAAAATAATCACCAACGCATCCACGATTTCCCAAGCCACCTCCTTCAGTACCCTGGGATGCAGACCATCAGGGCCCGGAGACTTATCAACCTTCAGACCTAACAGTCTCTCCAACACCAAATCCTGGCAAATATAAATTCCCTTAAGTTCAGGTCCTTCAGCCACTGTTACCTCAGGGAGATTGCTTGTGTCTTCCCAAGTGAACACAGATCTGAAGTACCCATTTAATTCCTCTGCCATTTCTTTGTTCCTAGTAATATATTCCCCTGTTTCTGTCTTCAAGGGCCCAATTTTTGTCCTAACCATTTTTTTGCCTTGCACAAACCTAAAAAAGCTTTTACTATCCTCCTTAATGTTCTTGGCCAGTTTACCTTCGTACCTCATTTTTCCTCTGCATATTTCCTTCTTAGTAATCCTCTGTTGCTCTTTAAAAGCTTCCCAGTCCTCAGTTTTCCCACTTATCTTTTTCTCTTTTAACTTTATATGTTTCTCTTTTAACTTTATATGTTTCTCTTTTAACTTTATATGTTTCTTTACTTCCCTCGTCAGCCACGGCCGCCCATGACTCCTCCTGGGATCTTTCTTCCTTTTAGGAATGAACTGATCCTGCAACTTCTGCATTATACACAGAAATATCCGCCATTGTTCCTCCACGGTCATCCCTGCTAAGGTATTGCACCATTGAACTTTGGCCAGCTCCTCCCTCATAGCTCCATAATTCCCTTTATTCAACAGAAGTACTGTCACTTCCGACTGTACCCTCTCCCTCTCAAATTGCAGATTGAAGCTTATTGTATTATGGTCACTACTTCCCAATGGCTCCTTCACTTCGAGGTCTCTGACCAATTCTGGTTCGTTACACAATACCAGATCCAGAATTACCTTCTCCCTGGTCGGCTCCAGCACCAGCTGCTCTAAGAATCCATCTCTGAGGCACTCCACAAAGTCTCTTTCTTGAGGTCCAATACCATCCTGATTCTCCCAGTCTACCTGCATGTTAAAATCCCCCGTAACAACTGTAGTGACATCTTTGCGACAGGCCAATTTCAGCTCCTGATTTAACTTACATCCGACATCCAGACTACTGTTTGGGGGCCTGTAGATGACTCCCAAGAGGGTCTTTTTACCCTTAGTATTTCGAAGCTCTATCCACACTGACTCTACATCTCCTGACTCTAGGTCCCCCCGTGCAAGGGACTGAATATCATCCCTTACTAACAAGGCCACCCCACCCCCTCTGCCCGTCAGTCTGTCCTTACGATAACACGTGTATCCTTGAATATTCATTTCCCAGGCCCTGTCCACTTGAAGCCACGTCTCAGTTATCCCCACAATATCGTATCTGCCAATTTCCAAAAGAGCCTCAAGCTCATCCATCTTATGTCTAATGCTTCGTGCATTCATGTATAGCATTTTTAATTTGTTACTGCTCTCACCCTTCCCATCAACCCTTATTTCACTCAACCTTACAGCATGATGCCTTTCCGAGTTTTCTGCCTCATTAATACAGTGGTCTTTCTTGACTTCTCTTGTTCTAACTTTCCCTTCAATTTCCTTTTTAAACATCCAGCTTGTCCCCTCCCCCCAGCTACTTAGTTTAAATGTAGCGGTGTTGCAGTAGAAAACCTGCCTGCCAGAATGCTGATCCCTAACCTATTAAGGTGCAAGCCATCTCTCTTGTAGAATTTATGTTTACCACAAAATATACCCCAGTGATCCAAGAACTTAAATCCTTGCTTCCTGCACCAGTTCCCCAACCACACGTTCAAGTCCATTATCTCCCTGTTTCTGGCCACACTAGCCCGAGGAACTGGAAGCAAACCAGAGATAACCACCTTGGACGTCCTGCTTTTCAGCCTTCTTCCTAGTTCTCCGAAGCCTCGCTGTAGTATGTTCCTCCTCTTCTTCCCGACATCATTTGTGCCGACAAGTACCACCACCTCTGGCTCTTCACCCTCATCCTTGAGGATTTCCTGCACTCTATCCGCGATGTCTTTCACTCTAGCACCAGGAAAGCAACACACCATCCTTAAATCCCGTCTGCTGCCACAAAAACCCCGGTCAGTTCCTCTCACGATAGAGTCCCCTATTACCACGGCTCTGTGCGATGTCCGACTCTTCCACTCTGCCTCTGCGGCAACTTTTGATTGACAAACTTGGCCGCCTTGCGAACTGGCAGTGTCATCAGTCTCTGCTTCCAAAAGCTTCAACTTGTTCCTGACAGGTACTTCTCCCGGGGTCTCTTGCACCTGTCTCCTCTCTGCCTTCCTCATCATCTGTTCTCTTCTGCTCTCTTCTGGCATGATTGGTGTAATAACTTCGCTGAAGGTCTTGTCCAGAAAGATCTCGTTTTCTCGGATGAGCCTAAGGTCTTCAAGTTCTTTCGTCAGCGCTGCAATATGCTCGGTCAGTTACTGAATGTGCACACACTTTCCACACATATACGAGCCAGACACACCAGAGTCGTTGACCTCCCACATCAAGCACGTAGCGCACTGAACCAGCTGGGCAGTCATGTCTTCACCCTCTTCAACTGTGGCGTAATCACTTCACTCAACCTCCTTGTCAAAGAGTCCTGAGCTGAAGCCTCACTCTTCGATCTAAACTTCCTTAGACCCTCTTTTTATGGCACGTCTGTGGACTCTTAATTAAGTTTAGAGGAGGAGGGAGGGAGGGTGACCCTACTTTGTAGGACCTGGGGTTTAGAACACACCCACTCTAATAGCAATCACTTACCTTCCCGACCGGCTTTGCGCTCCCTCTGAACTTCTGCCCAGCTCCCGCCGCTCTCTGTTGCGAAAAGCTAATGAAAGACTGAGCATCAAGAGATCTCTGGGGTGGAGAATTTCAATAGTTCACAACATTGGTTAGACCAGTATTAGAATACTGTGTGCAATTCTGGTCTCCCTCCTATTGGAAGGATGTTGTGACACTTGAAAGGGTTCAAAAAAGATTTACAAGGATGTTGCCAGGGTTGGAGGGTTTGAGCTATGGGGAGAGACTGAACAGGCTGGGGCTGTTTTCCCTGGAGAGTGGGAGGCTGAGGGGTGACCTTATAGAGGTTAATAAAATCATGAGGGGCATGGATAGGGTAAATAGACAAGGTGAGGGATTCCACAACTAGAGGGCATAGGTTTAGGGTGAGAGCGGAAAGATATAAAATGGACCTAAGGAGCAACTTTTTCACGTGGTGCATGTTTGAAATGAGCTGCCAGAGGAAGTGGTGGAGGCTGGTACAATTACAACATTTAAAAGGCATCCGGATGGGTATATGAACAGAAAAGGTTTGGAGGGATATGGGTCAAGTGCTGGCAAATGGGACTCGATTAATTTAGGAAATCTAGTCGGCATGGAACAAAGGGTCTGTTTTCATGGTGTACATCTCTATGATTCTATGACTCTGAGTAAAAGATAATTCTCCTTATCTTGGACCTGAATGACACCCCCTTATTTTTAAATTGTGCCCCCTGGTTCTAGATTCCCTAAGCAGGTGGAGCATCTTACATGAATTCACCTTGTCTGTCCTTCAGCTGGAGTGAACCTGTGAAACTCATTGCTACAGAAGGCTGTGGAAGCCACGTCATTTAAGACAGAGATGGATAGGTTCTCAATTAGTAAAGGGATTAAGGGTTGTGGGGAGAAGGCAGGAGAACAGGGTTGAGAAACATATCAGCCTTGATCAAATTGCAGAGTAGATTCGATGAGCCAAATGGCTTAAATCTAGTCCAATACCTTATTGTCTACGGTCTTATGTCCCATTGCATCTTCTTAACTACCCTATTAACGCGTCCTGTTGCTATCCAAGATCTGAGGACAAGCATCCTAAAATTCTTCTGATTTTTGGAGCTTCCTCATGTCCTACCAGTCAAGTATTCCCTTGTCTTGTTAGTCTACCAAAGCACATCACCTCGCACTTTTCAGGGTTAAATTCCATCTGCCGCTCATCTGCCCATTGGAACAAACAGTCTGTATCGTCCTATATCCTAAACCATGTGCATAGATCACAAAAAGCACAATCGTCAATGATGAATATAGGCCTTTGCTTCAAAGAGAATGGAGTGCATGGTTTGCAAGTCTTACTAAAACTATACAAGGCTCTTGTTACACTGCAGCTAATGTACTGTGAACAGTATTCGACCCCTTGTCTAAGGGGAGGTATAATGGCAATCCAGAAACAGTCCAGAGAAGGTTCTCTAGGTTGATCCTCTGCATGAAAGGATTTTCTTACGAGGAGGGGTTGAATTGTTTTGGTCTATGCTCATTGGAGTTCAGAAAAATAAGCGGCAACATTATTTAAATATATGAGATGGATCTGACTCAGGGAAGACAATGGCCAGTGTTATTATCGCTGACTGTTAATCCAAAGGCCCAGGTAATGTTCTGGGGACCTGAGTTTGAATCCTACCCCAGCAGATAGTGAAATTTGAATTCAATTTTAAAAATCTGGAATGAAGAGTCCAATGCTGGCCTTGAAACCATTGCCGATTATCAGGAAAAACCCATCTGGTTCACTAATGTCCTTTCGGGAAGAAAATCTGTCATCCTTAATTGGTCTGGCCTTCATGTGAATTCAGATCACAGCTAAAGTGGTTGAGTCCTAACTGCCCTCTGGGCAATTAGAGATGGGCAATAAATACTGCCGGCCCAGCGATACCCTCATCTTGCAAATGAATAAAGAAAAAAATCTTGAGAAGTTGTTTCCACCTTTTGGAGATTCAAGGTCCAGAGGAAATAATCTCAATGTAAGAGGTCACCCAGTCAGGACAGAGATAAGGAGGAAATTCTTCTCTCAGAGGGTAATGAATCTGTTGAATTCTTCATCACAGAGAGCTGTGGCAGCTTTCATAGAATCCCTACAGTGTGGAAACAGGCCCTTCGGCCGAACACATCCACACCAACCCATCAAAGAGTAACCCACCCAGGCCCATTCCCCTACTATTCTACATTTACCCCTGACTAATGCACCTAACCTGCACGTCCCTGAACACTATGGGCATTTTAGCATGGCCAACTCACTGAACATGCACATCTTTAGACTGTGGGAGGAAACCAGAGCACCTGGAGGAAACCCACACAGATACGAGGAGAATGTGCAAACTCCACACAGAAAGTCACCCTAGACTGAAATCAAACCTGGGTCCCTGGTGCTGTGAAGCATCAGTGCTAACCACTGAGCCAGCGTGTCACCCCGCTGGGTCATTAGTCTATTAAATACTGAGTTCGATAGTGTTTTAAAACAGTAATAAATTCAAGAGCTGTGGGGAAAAGGCAGAAAAGTGGAGTTAAGGATTATCAGATCAGCAATGATCTCATGGAATGGTGCAGCAGTCTTGATGGGTCAAATAGCCTTCCTCTGCTCCTATGTCTTATAGTCTTATTGCTCAATTCCACACCGACCAGTCTATTTCACTGGCGGGCACTATTTGAACCTGTCATGATTGTAATGTGAGTTCTCAGTTTGAGGCTGTTAATCTGGTCCAATTAGGGAGACCTGGCTGACAGAAACAACTGATGGCAGTGATATTGGGCCCTTAAATGCCTGACTCAGTGAGAGGCAGTGCTATAGTCACAGGCTATACATTTGTAAATAAAGGCCATTTAGTAAAAGGATGCCGGCCTCTGAAGAATGATTTCAGTATTATTGATTGAATTAACTCATCTTGTCTTACCATTAATAACTATTATTTTGCACACAGGTTACATGTTATTAGGGTTATGTACAAAATTAGGAGTTAATTTGAAATTGAGCTAACATGGCAATAAAAGTAGAACCTAAATGGTAAAATGGAGTAGGAGATGATATTGGATCAGTTTATATTGATCAATGTGCTCCACGCTAATAGGTAGCACTTTATCACTGTGTACATCAATTTAATAGGGACAGCTGCTCAGGCTTCCACACACTCTCTTAGCATTCTAATTGAAAAAAAATACTCAATTTAATGGCTGAAATTTAAGATGGGTTTTTCAGTAGCTGTGAGTTTCTGAAGTCAGGAGATTGTCAGTTCAAGGACCATGTTTGGACTTGAGCACAATGTAAAGAGAAAATCATCACAAGCCTGTGGGAACATAGAGCTGCTCTCTCATCAGAGAGAGGCAACTC